>NW_023276808.1:3712359-3784895 GCF_003668045.3 Cricetulus griseus
TTCACTGTAAATAAATGATTTTGCTGAATGAAGTCTTAAATTCATGTGTTTAAGCATTTTTTTAAGTTCTGGTAAGTATCAAGGGTGGTTTAATTAAGCCTTAGAAGTGTATGAGATTTCCTCCATTTATATTTTTCACAGGGTTTCTATGTTCATTAAATAAACGTGTGAATTAGTACTACCGGATATTTTTACAGACACTACTTTGTGCTGATAAGAGTTAAAACATCAAGTATTATCATTGATAAATCTTCAACCTGTACCTATGTTATAGAAAAAAATATTATTGACACAAATTATACTTAATAAACACTAGAAAATATGTTTTTAAAATTTATGGACTATTAAGTTACTTTCAAAGAGTGTGGACCATCCAATAGAACTTGACTTTGTATGTTCAATAGGGCTAAAATAATCTTTAACCTTGCATGTTTATTTGTGGGATAAACATATTTAAAATCACTCAGGTTTTGGTTTGGGGATTTGTTTGGGGATTTTTGCATGTGGAAACTTAGCGATAACCAGGATTTTATAAAGCAGAATCTGCCTCATTTTTTTATTTGGTGAAGCATACCAGTATTTACCAATCAATAAAATGCTATAAAATGAAATTGGAGGTGCTTTGGTACGGCATAGTGAAGACCCCAGTCCCTGGAAATAGTCATACCATTGTTTAGCATTGAAAATGTTGCTTGAGATGATTAAATGGTAGATTATTGTGTGTTTGCATGATATGGAAAATGCTGTTGCTTTAGTTTCAGTTCTTTGATATAGTAAAGAAGAATGACAGAATTTTAAGTAGGCATGAGGTATAGTGAGTTTTTAGTAAACAGGACACCCTGTCATTCTAAATACATATTCACTTCATTTACCTGAATAGATTATAATACTTAATCTCATAACATAATTTAGCTCAAACTATTTCCTTCCTATACTTTATTCTTTTGATGTAACTTTTCAATTCACATTCATTATTCATTGGTTATATATTCAAGGTTTTGGAAGTGTCCATTAAAATTGCTTTTGCTCTGCTTGTGCTAAAAGCAGTTTGTCTGAAGAGTAGCCTGGGGTTCAAATACTTGACATCAGCCCTTTTGTACCTTTTATTCCATCATTACGTTTCTTCTGCTACATATGAAAAGAAATCACAGTGGCTAAATAACACATCCTAATGTCTACTGTTAGAGACTAGATATTCAATCG
Source organism: Cricetulus griseus (assembly GCF_003668045.3). Lineage (NCBI taxonomy): Eukaryota > Metazoa > Chordata > Mammalia > Rodentia > Cricetidae > Cricetulus > Cricetulus griseus. Next base: position 3,713,563 of record NW_023276808.1, read on the forward strand.
TTCCTGTGCTTAGTAACTGATTACTGTTGTCCACCAGGATACAGAAAGAAAAGCATATCATTGTTAATAATATGTACCCACCTTTTACTGTGCTACAGCAATATAGCGATTTGTTTTCTCCTTTTGTTCCACCACTTTTGTGTACACATTATAAAGGTTAAGAGATTTTTTCACAATTTATTAACAATTAAAATGCTCCCTTTAATTCCCAAGTTTGTTTTCTTGAGTTATTTTAATTTTTTGATGTGTTACAGAATTAACTATTGGCTGTTTATTTTTATTATAGTATTTAAAATTTGTAGTTTTTACCATTAATATTGTGTAGTTTGCAGACTTATAAACTAAACCTTTAAATTAGCTTGGTGTGAGGACTCTTCAATGCTTCAAATGAAGGTTCCTAGGTAAGGATATAGTTTTCCTTAGGATGTAGTAAATAAGCCTGTTGCTGTTCTGAGTAATGTCTTGGACACTCAACTGTACTAGTATATGCTGTGTGTATGTGTTTGTGTGGCCACCAATGAACATTTTCCATGCTGCAATTAGCTTGAGGTACTGGTATTCAGTTATCTGCAATTCTGTTGTTTTCTACCCAGAGCCATTTGTGCACCTGGCATAACTGGTGATGAGACTGCTAAAGATGGGAGTTACCACCGCTCCAGGAAGTCATGTGAATACTTGATACTAGGTTTACTAACTGGAAAGGACCTGAAAGAACTGCTGAAGGGCAAACACAGGGAGATGGATATAGGTGTTCCCCGGCAGTAGAAGGCTTATCTGTCCATTTGTTGGAATTCCATTTAACTGGTCTTGATTCCTTTGCCATCTGTGATGTGTGTTGGTTGTTTTAGAAGTGACTTGTCCTGGTGAAGGACACTGGCACCCTATTTTTGGTTGCATTGGCTAATGCACAGCACCATACGTTTTTTAGCTAGTTGCCATTTGCTTGGCATGATTGGGATGCTCTCCCTCTTGTGTGGTGTACAGTGAGGTTGCAGTTACTAGAGTAAGTCATTTGTGAAACAGCAACAGATCTGGAAAGAATCCTGTGTTCCAACCCCCAAAATTCTTTCTAAAGCAAACCCCAGTGCTTTTCTATTTATTAGAACGTTCTGCAAGTTAGCAAAGGAAAGTCCACCCAGATATAGTTGGAGGAGCTTTGAAAGCTCTGTTTTGGGGGGTGGCAGGAAGTGGAGAAGGGGAGCTGCAGGGAGAGAGGACAGGAAATGGGGAGCGGGGTCGGGATTGGCGCCAGGCAGGCGGGCACTGCGGGTGGGCTGCGAAGATTGGCGCTGCCCTGTGAGTCCATCCTAACTTGGGTCCTGCCGGCCTGAACACTTGGTGCCAGAATCAGGCCAGGAAGCCCTCGATCAGAGACTGGAAGGCGTCCCCCAAGGGCATAGACTCTGCACTCGTCACGAAGTGCGCAGAACTGGGAGCAGCTTGGCCAGGGCTGTTGCCGGGTCCAGGAGGGACTCCACGTGGAAGTCCTGTTGGGGACTTTTTATGGTTTTCTCCAGAACTGCCATCTCCAGCCCAACAATTTTATAGCCTATCTACTGGAATTCCTCGATCTCCAGGTAAGTGGCGTCCACGATCCCTTTTGCTCACCTGCCCTGCACCTGTCCTGGGGGTCCGCCATGTGGTCCAGGCGGGAGGATGACTCAGAGCCTGTTTCTAGACCCTGAGGCGCCCGTCCCCCACTCCTACCCCGCCACGTTTCTCTAGGTGGGGACCGGTTGCACTTGCGAGCCCGGGCTCCAAGTGGCTCTTCCTGGGGATCCAAACTCAAGTGCTCCATGGTGCCCAACTCCCTGGCGACTCGGGTGGCACTTGGGTAAAGGTGTCTCATGGCCCTACCCGGCCCTCCCTTCTATGTGGAGAATGGAGGACGTTGCCACTAAAGGGGCTGCAGAAGAGCATCGACTGGCCGGCTCCGCAGCAGGGTACAGATGTTGCGTTCTCAGGGAGTGGATAAGGCACCGCCCGGTTCCCCGAGGGAAGGCAACAGGCACTGGGGGTCTGGGGCAGTGGGATGTCCCTTTGGGGAGGGGACAGTGGGCCCGCAGTGTCCGGGAGCCGGAGTGAATTGGAGTCTGCTCCGCAGCCCTGACGTGCACCACGGAGCTTGCTGGCTCCAGGTAACTTGCTGGCTCGCTGGCTCTGGCTGCCCGCCCTCTGCATTCCAGCCTCTCCCTTCAGGTCGGAAAAAGAGGCCCAGCCTCCGCGTTGAGCTCAGAGCCATGCTCAGTCAATGGCGCTGCCTTTAGCATTTGGGGAGTCGCTAGTCCTTAGATCAGACTCGCTTTTGGCAAAGCACAGGGAGGGGAGAAAGTCAGGCCTGAGACTAACTTTTAGGCCTGGGCTCCCAGGGTGCGCTCTGGTTTAGAAAATGCCAGCCATCCTTTTGGATTTGCGGCCAGGGTCTCTGGAACCTCACGTGGGTGCTGCTATTTCCTCATCTTCCAACTATGGCTAGAAAGTGCTGTGGGGAATTCTGGTATCAGCCCTGGTAGAGTGTGGAGACACTGGGTGGCTCCTCGATCTTAGGGTGGACTGAGTATAGTACTCAGGCCTGTACAGGCAGTCACTCTAGGCACTCAGCTAGCTCCTTTGCCACAAATACCGTATATTCCACATGACTTTACACATTTACATGCTGGTTTCTATATAAACTGGGTCACACATTTACACTTTACTCTTGTATCTTTCAGTTAATAGGTCAGTCTCCCACAAGATTTTAGGTTGGAATCGTTGTTGTTTCATTTTTTTTTTTTTTGCAGTTGTCTGCTTGGTGTCGGTTGAACCTTGTCACTTGCAAATAGGCTTGTGGTGGTAATATGCAAATTGCCTGAGTGATAGCTGTGCCCCAAACACTGACTTGGCCTTTGTCCAGGTCATGGAGCCGCTCTGAGCAGTCTGTTCTCTTCCTCTTGTAAGACCGCCAAATCTGTTGCCTTAAGGCCCCACATTTATAATCTGATTTAACCCTGGTGAGTTCCTTAGCTGCTCCAAGCCCAAGTACAGTGGGCTGCAATGGGCACTGGAGCTTTAATGTATGTTTTAGGAGAACACAGTTCAGCTTCTGGCATCACAGAATACACATTCTCACGACCTGGTCTGGGGTTGCATATGGCTAATAAAGTCATGAAGTGTGAAGCTGAGCAGTATTAGCCAGGGAACATCAAAGTGCTTAGTATCTAGCACTTATCAGTTAATCACGGTGTGTCTAAAGGTGATTTTAAAGACAGTTTCCTATCCTTTCTTTTGCAGGTGCTAACTTTGGGTCCCTTCTTGGAATAGGAGGAAGAGCCGTTCTCTACTTTTCAGAACTACGGAGAAACTAAAGAGAACCGATGTAAATAAGCTGAACTCTCTTCTGGCCTCTCCCCTTTCCAGACAGCACCACTTCACCCTGTAAGGAGCCTGAAGAATTAGACCAGTCACTATGAATGTGACCAGCTTGTTTTCCTTCACAAGTCCAGCTGTGAAGAGACTTCTAGGTTGGAAACAGGGTGACGAAGAAGAAAAATGGGCAGAGAAAGCTGTGGACGTGTTGGTGAAAAAATTGAAGAAAAAGAAAGGGGCCATGGAAGAGTTGGAGAAGGCCCTGAGCTGCCCGGGACAGCCAAGTAACTGTGTCACCATTCCCTGCTCCCTGGATGGCAGGCTGCAAGTGTCCCACCGGAAGGGATTGCCTCATGTCATTTATTGCCGAGTGTGGCGCTGGCCAGACCTCCAGAGCCACCATGAACTGAAGCCTCTGGATTGCTGTGAGTTTCCTTTTGGTTCCAAGCAGAAGGAGGTGTGCATCAACCCCTATCACTATAAGCGCGTGGAGAGCCCTGGTGAGTGGTGTGGACTGTGTGTGCACCGTGAAGCCTGTTGAGACCAGAACAATAACTCCTTTCTCTTGTGGAGTGTAATTCCAAAATATCTTGGGGAAGTTTTGTGTGTATTCATACATGCGTGTGCAAAAGAGCACAGGAACTTTATCTACTCAGCTTTCGCTCACTGTAGCGAGTGTCTGTAGCAATCACTTTATAAAGAGGAAGGTTTACTTTACTTTGTGATTTTGAAAGTATCAGCCCTTGGTACTGTTGATTCCAGGGCTCTCTGTCCTGTAGAACTATAGCATCCTGGGGTAGAATGGTGGCAGAGCAGAGCTCATGTCACAACCGGAAGGAAATTGGAGCCCTATTGTTCCATCCAGTGATTAGGAGACTTCCCACTAGGCTGTGGGGATAAGCCTTCAGCACCTGAACATTTGGGGGTACATTCCACCCAAATTTTAGCAGTCCTGGAGTATTTCATACGTGTTAAAGGCCTCCTTCCTTCTAAGTGACTTGTTTAGAATCAGGTTCTGAAAATTAAGGTTTGTGTCTAAAGTTGCTTTCTATGGTTCACATTGGTTCTGTGTGTCTTTCCAGCAATTTAGCTGTGCAGTACATCAGCAGACAACAGAAGCACAGGGTCCTGTCGTGTGCACTAAAGGAAGGGCACTGTGGGGCAGCTGTGACCAGTTCTACTTCATGTTTCATGACAGTGCTCTTTGTCATCTGTACTGAAGTGTGCTTGTGGTGTGGTGTGTTCCCTGTGGGCTATGTTCTGCTGTGTGAGGAACTGATGCTGTTACTTTAAGATATCTCAGTCTTTACATGTGTGGTTGGACTATGGTAAAGTCTGGAGTCGGCCTCTCGAATCTATGGATTCTGCAGATTTACATAGAGGCATCTGCAGATGAAAATAGTTAGAAAAAGAACTCTGTCTCTACTGAGCAGGCCGACTTCCATTCATACTTTCTCTTTCGGTTTTGGTGGTTGAAAAAGACAATGGACTTCATTCTTTCTGGGGCTCAGAGCCCAGGAACTCTTGGTGGGAGGGCCTGCTTACTTTTCTTCACATCAAGTCTCTGACTAGGTACGATGGCCACCACATAGGGATCAGAGGTGTTTGTACCTACCTGATGCTGCCCAGGGTCACCAGTGCTGGAGGTCCTCGTATAGGTTGGCTTGCATTGGCCTGACCTCAGCTTAGTGACCACCACAGATCTGCCCCTCCCATAGTCTCAGGGTTAATCCAGCCACTGTTCTGCAAGGAGTCCGGGGCCTTGAGAGGTGATTGGGCTAGGTGCTATGTGCCGCTTGCTTACTCCTCTTGATCCAGCACCTGGAGCAATGCAGCCTGTATGACTGACTCCTGTGGATGCCTAGACTCAGTGGAAGCAGCTACCAAAGGACAGAAGCCCCTCTTATTCTCTAATCAGCAGAGTGACTATCTCACAGCATTTATATCGTGTTAGGCATCACACGTGGTTCAGATCTGATTTAAAGTGTGGGTGAGGCAGAAACATAGAGGTCCTACATAGATACTATGCCATGTTATACCAGGGACTGAGCGTCTGCAGATGAGGGCTTCCAAGGGAGCTCTGGAACCAGTCTCCCGTGGATATCAACTGCTACATTCTGAATTTATATAGTTTGCCCTAGAGCTTGGTTCTACATCTGGACAGGCGGATCAGTTGACAAGTGGTTCTGTATCGAAGCATTGAGTTGCCACAGTGTCTGTCATTCAGGATGGTTTTGTTGATGGGTTGGTTCACTTAGCTGATTATTTCTGAGAGTCCCCAAATATGGATGGTGTCAGATTTGGGTGGCCTCCCTCCCTGTTCCTGTTCCCAGGATGGCCAGGTGACTTTTCTCTCACAGGAACTTCAGACCCCAGGGGTAGACTGCAAACTTCCAGCTCAACCATCCAATAATAGGTTGGTCTCCAAAGGCCTTTTGTATTTTTGTGGAATATATAAGTCATGTAAAAGTAAAGACTAGGGAATAATTTGCAAAGGCTTTTGTGTCCACTGCCTCTTTTAAGAAAGAGAGGATATAAACTAAAACTTTCTCATTTGTCTCTCTGTTTTCTTTCTGTCCCCAGTGCTTCCTCCCGTGCTGGTTCCCAGGTACAGTGAGTACAACCCTCAGCACAGCCTTCTGGCACAGTTCCGTAACTTGGGACAGAATGAGCCTCACATGCCACTGAACGCCACGTTTCCAGAGTCCTTCCAGCAGCCCAGCACCCACCCGTTTCCCCACTCGTCCAACAGTAGCTACCCCAACTCCCCAAGCAGCAGCAGCAGCAGCAGCAACTACCCTCACACCCGCACCAGCTCAGACCCAGGCAGCCCTTTCCAGATGCCAGGTAGGAGGGGGCATTCGGGGACGCTGCCTGCCTTGGGGAGGTGGGTGGGGGTGGCCTGCGGGGGATGGGGGGCGCTGTGGGTGGAACCCTGAGCACATCCTGGTGAACCAGTCCTTGGAGAATATCAATGTAGGGAGGGGAGTTGTACATACAGCTGGAGAAGAGGATGGCTTGTTTGAGTCCTGTTAAGATTTGAAACTGCTGCATCCTTCTTTGAGTGGCACAATTGTTCCAGTCTCGGCTCTCCATAAAATGAAAGGGGAATATGTCATATCACACACACTGCTGCTCTGAGAAGCGGCTTTGGCGAGCTTTTCCAACATCGAAGAACCCTTGTTATCAATGCAGCCGCAGAAGAGCTAATTACTGGGGTATCCGCCCTCCCCATTTAATTAGATTCATTTAGCCAGTGATGTAATCCCAAGAAATATGTACTTTTAACATCAAGGAAATGCAACAGAAATATGGGGAACATCTGCTTGTTTGAACATCTGCTTGTTTAACTTAGCAAAGACAAAAATCAGGTATTTTCCTGCTTGTTTAACTTAGCAAAGACAAAAACCAGTTATTTTCCTGTTTTAGACGTAACAGATGGTGTAATAGTGACTAATTAAAGGATTATACTTTTCAGATTACAGGATAGTAAACAAGCATCTCAAATATTAGTGCCACAGCTCTTGCCAGTCAACATCAAGAGGGTCGCGATAAATAAAACATCATCATGAAATGCATGGATATTTTTGTGGGGGAAAATGATGGGATGGGATGTTTATAGAGTCACTCAAGGTGCTTTACATTAAATTTTACTTCAGCATCCATGATGTACCTTCAGGAATTAAAAGGTGATCCATGCTTTATTGCTTCCTCTTTCTTCTTTTTAAGCACTTAGTTTTTAGCCTGTTTATTTTGATTTATGTTTCTCTGTTTGGGATGAAGATGAGAGACAGATTATTTTAATAACCAAACTAATAATATTTGATGGTTTCCTAGCCACTGATTCTCTGGCAAGCCCATTGGGTCTTCTAGATGGGATAGTGTTGAAAAGGTCTGTTTTATAGGGCTTTTGAACAGGGGCAACCCCAGCAGAGTCCCAGTAAAAGAATCAAAGGCTATCATTAGACTTCCTTCTTCTCCTTGACTGTCAGAGATTAGCACAGGGGGTTTGGAGGAAAGAGGAAGGGCTGTGATCTGTTGGGGCTGGTAGAGCACCACCAGCAATGACCCCTGTGAGCCCTGATGCTGCCAGCGTTGCTATGGTGTAAGTTCATTGGGTTCCATTGAGAAGAGACTCTGCGTTTGCTCCTGGCTTGAAGCAAGCAGAGTTAACTTCACTGCTGCAGCAAGAGTCTACAGTGAGAGGAGGGACATCACCATGCAGGTTCCAAGGCCTGCTGTCTCACTGCTCTTCAGCAGCTGGGTTAAGATTCTGCCTGGGACTGGGAAGGGAGGAGCCGCCAGGGAGCCCTGGAGAAGCTGAATTTGTTATTTGGGTTCTACAATTGTTCCTAAGTATTTATCCAAGCATTCGTGGATCGCGTACTGCAAATTTGTTACTTAAGTGTTGTCGTATCTGCTGGGTGGTCACGAGCCTAATTGAGAGCTTTGTTCTTGTCGAAGGATGCCTGTGTTTCCAGTAAGATAATGCCAGGCTTGCTTAGTGTGTGTGGTTGTGTGTGTGTGTGTGTGTCGTGTGTGTGTGTTTTGTGTGTGTGTGTGTGTGTGTGTGTGTGTGTGTGTGTGTGGTCTGGTTTCAGTAATCATATTATTTGCTGGAAACTGCTCAGAAGGTTCTATCCAAATTCTGAAATGGAAGACAGCTGAGATAAGCTGATGTATTGCCTAGTGTTCTGTTATTGGGTATTTTTAAAGTTAGTCACTGCTTAAATGGTTGGGGTGAAGATAGTAAGGAGATTGTTTAAATTCATGGGAAACAAGTATCAATTAATAGATTGTAGCAAGCAGAGAGCAAATCCCTGCCCATATGTTTGCTCTCAGGCCTGGGAGAGCTTTCACCTACAAAATCCTGTCAGGAGGACTTACACCAGTAAAACCAAACCCATGGGTTCTTGGGATCTGCTGCACAAGAGCATATTCATAGACTCTTCTAGGTGGATTTAAAGTGACCTGATCCTAGATAGGCATGGGACACCAGGGACTGACTTACCTTTTATTCTTCTCACATAAATGTCACTGGAAACAAAGTTTAGGGATGTGATTGTTTTCAGAAACTATACCTAAAGCCCAGTGTCATCAGCATCTAGTCTTTTAGGGGTGGTGATGGGAGAGTGAGTAAGGCGAGGCCTGATGTAGCCAAGGTTGACCTTGACCCCTCCATCTTCGTGTGCCAGTGTATAGTCCAATCTTTCAGTAGGAGCTTGATTTGGTTTGAGTGATTAGTGATCTCAGCACAAGGAGGCAAGGACTTCGAGAGCCCAGGGGTTCACTGACCGAGCAGCCTGGATTGCTGTAGAGTTCTAGGCCTTGGAAGACCTTGTTCCCCCTCCCCACCACCAAAAAAGTGAGGGATGACCAGACGACTCAGTGGGCAGAGACACCTGTTGCTATCTCGAGACCTAAATGTTGGAGAGACCTAACCCCCAAGTTATGCTCTGACCCCCACATGTTCTGTTCCCCATCATATGTAAAAGGAAAATGTTTACCTAAAGCTATCCTCTGACCCCTGCATACATGTGCACACACATGCATCTGTGTACACCTGAGCAGGCCTAAACAAAAGCTCTCAGTGCAGAGGAGAGTATGTGTCTGAAGCAAGTAATTTTTTTCTTTCAACCTTTGTAGCTGACATATCCCCAACTGCTTACCAGCCTCCTGAAGACGCCATGGCCCAGGACGGCAACCAATGGACACGAATATGATGGCACCTGCACTGCCCTCCGAGATCAACAGAGGAGGTAAAATGAGTTGTCAGAGTGTTGTCTGTATGTCCTGTCCTAATGTTACTTTTACTCATTTAGACCTTAAAAAGGTAGCTGTTTGAGAAACATTGTAGAAAAGTTTGTTGTTGTTTTAAGCCTAATGGAAAGAATTCTCTAGAACCCATCTTTTTCCTTAAATTCTGTCACAGACCAATATGAGATCTCAGAATTGAATATGGAGGTCTCAGATTCCCACTGGTCTCTGAAACGGCTGTAAGCAGTGTTCTGCCATCTTGTATTATATAGTTAGGTAAAGAGAGTTTCCAGCATTGGTGGTTAGAAAACTGAACTGTTGGTCACCTCTGAAGACAATCTGTATGTTGACCAGTGTTGAATAATCAGCCAAGATTTATTAGTTATGGAAAAATAAATGAGCATATCTGTTTCCTTAGCATGCTAATTTGCTTTCACCTTCAATAAATGAGTAAGTGATATATATTATCATATATACATTTATATACATATATGCACATATATCAAATAACTGTTTAAAACCCATCTGTCTATGATTTGTTACCAATAAATATGGGTCTGTATCGCTGTTTCACATACCTATATACACAGGAGATTGTTAAAGATCTCTGTGCATACAGAGATAGTCGGAGGAAATGATTGAGTCCTGATTTACATAACAAATACATCTGTTATTTATGTATTCATATGTTTTCATGTCTTTTAATTAAAAACTAGAGCTCAGAAGCAGGGATACATAAACACACATTCATGCAATAACAACAAAAAGCTGGGTGCAGTGCTGTGTGTAGTCCCAGCATGGGAGACAGATAGGATCCCTTAGGCTTGCTGGCTGCCAGTCTAGCCTGATTGACAAAAGCCCAGGTGCAGCAAGAGAACTCATCTCAGAAAATACAGTGCAGTGTGACTGAAGAAGACAGCCAGTGTAGACCCCTGTACTCTCCAGGCATGGACACACAGATAAAGGGGCAAGGGATTGTTCAGTTAAAGGTGTAGGACTCTTACAGTGGTCCTGGGTTCAGTCCCAGCATCCAGCTGAAGTGGATCACGATAGCCTGTAACTCTACCTCCAGGATCCAACATCTTCTGAAATCCACAGATACCACACATTCATAGGTAAATCCATACTCAAACACGTACATATTTGCACAATTTTTAAATAAAATACTAAAAAATAAAGCCAGTTTGATAATACATGCCTTTTATTCCAGTGCCCAGAAATCAGACAGGTAAGCTCTGAGTTTGAGGCCAGTTTCATCTACATAGGGAGTTTAGGCCAGCCAGGGCTACCCATTAAGAGTATGTCTTAAAAGTATAAGTAAGTAAAGTGTTAACATAACATTAATGTAGTGGGAAATAAATATTTAATTTTTTTTGTGAGACAGGGTTTCTCTGTGGCTTTGGAGGCTGTCCTGGAACTAGCTCTTGAAGACCACAATGGTCTCAAACTCACAGAGATCCCCCTGCCTCTGCTTCCTGAGTGCTGGGATCAAAGCCGTGCACCACCACCTCCTGGCTAAAATATCTTTATTCAAACAACTACTGAATGTATTTTAAATTTGTAATTACCCAAGACTAATAATATTTATTTATTTATTTGAAAAAAGGTCTTATTCTGTACCCTGACTGGCCTGGAACTCACAGAGATCTGCCTGCTCCTGCTTCCCAAATGCTGGGTTAAAGGCATGGGCCACTAACCAGACTAAATAGGTGATCCTGGGTTCCTTGGGTAGACTTTTGGTGGCCAACATCCATCCCCAAAAATTACCCATATTTTGCAGTATTTTCTTGTGAGATATAGCCATGAGTCCAAACATAATTATGTGAACTGATCATATGATTTTTTTACTTGGTAGAGTGACTCAAGGAGATAGAGAGTTAAATGACACCAGTGTGCTTTCTTTTTCCTAGGGTTGGGGAGCCAAGTACCACAGGCAGGATGTTACTAGCACCCCCTGCTGGATTGAGATACATCTGCATGGCCCTCTCCAGTGGCTGGATAAAGTTCTTACCCAGATGGGTTCGCCCCACAATCCTATTTCCTCAGTGTCTTAAAGGGCCTCTGGCTTCTGTCTCTTGCAAACTGTTGAACCTTGCATGTACTTGAAGGATGGATATGTCAGACGGGTGAAAACCTGACAAGGAAGCTTTGATAATACTTGACCTCTGTGACCAAGTGTTGGATTGAGAAATTAACAAACATTGGTAACATGATGTTGATATCAATAATCTGTTTAATTTACATTGTGACATTCTGTTGTGTGATCAACTAAAATGTTGACTTTTAGCAGGATTTTTGTGTATAGTTTTAAAGGAGATGGCCAGGCCAGGGACAAATTATCTATTAGAAGAAGAACAATCCTGTGCAGTCCTTTTGTTGGGAGTGTTTGGCAGAGTTTTACCTTAATAGTCTTTGAAGTTTGCACTTCATCAGGTTCTGAACCCACCCTGAATCATCTTTTGATGGGTTTTCATAGTGTTTTAAAACTATTTGTTTCGTTTGTTTGTTTTTAAAGTTGAATCTTTATGACATACACAGTATCTTTCTAAAACTGTATGCTGACTGTAGTGCTGTCTGAATGACGTCAGGCTTTTGCTCCTTGCTAAATATGTGTATACAGAATATTTGGAGGTTAGGAATAGTCTAAATGGCTAGTGGATCTAGAAGGTATTTGTCGGTGGGGTGGGGGAAAGGAAATGACAACCGCAAATATAGACTATGCTATAACGTTCAGTTTGTTGTCTTAAATGAGCAAGCTGGTGTCTGAATTTGCTGTGTTTCAGTTTTTTTAGACTTTTATCTAACTTTTTTTCCTTTCTTTTCTTTTATCTCATCTGCTCTACACTGCAGGAAATCAGCTGGTTAATTCCTGTAACTGTGAGAACAAGTGAATAATTCCTTTTATTTGCAAATCAACTGGCTTTGTGTTTCAGTGCCCAGCATATGAAAGGCTTGAATTCAATAAGCAGTTTTTATGGAGTTTACAATACAGACATAGGCTTTAATTTCCAAATGAATTGTTTGCCAAATCTAGTAACTGTGTTCATTATTCACAGTTTTAAAGAAGATGCCTATTGGAATCGAATTCAAACATTTTTATTTTGTTTTGTTTTGTTTTTTTGCAGTTTGGTTTTGTTTTCTTTTGTTAATTTTTTCTATTCTCTTCTGCTCTTATACATTGTGTACCTTTATTCCAACACTAGTGGGTTTCTCTACTGGATAATTTTAAATAAACCTGTCACTATTGCTTCCGTTGATTAAAAATGTGTCATTTCGTTCTTTGTTTGTTAAAATTTGGGATCAGTAAGATGTAGTCTTTTTTTTCAGTGATCTCGTCAAATACAAAGCTCAGTTGGTAAAGTGGGGAGAGGGAACCTGGCTTGCCAAAAGCAGATTGATCTAAAGTCAGGAGAAAGGAAACACAAGGCTGGAGAAGACTAAGGGAAAGCCATGAGGGAGGGCATGTACCATGGTGCAACTGTATAGGTTACAGGGTAGCTGATGGAGCTGGTCCCTCTCCCTGATGTGAGTTTCAAACATCAAACAGGTCCTCCAGCTTGGCAGCAAACCAGTTACCCACTGAGCCTCTCAGCAGCCCACAAGTGTGTGAGCTTTTTATTCAAGGGGCTTCCACAGTGTAGTAACTGACAGATGCCCTTACTCAAGTGGAAGCATAGTTTCCCAATCTGAAGGGTACCCATAGGGGAATGTAGCCAGGGCAGACCAAAAACTGAATGCAAAGGAGAAAGTTACCTTTGTGCAGTTTTACTGGGATGAGATGATCCCCCTTTCCCACCAAGGGAATTAAAAATTTTTTTTTGAAAAAGAAACAATTTGAGGTCATTATGTTTTCTAGCCACACAAATACCACTATTTCACCTCACATTCTCTCCTGGACTTGGTGCACCAATTTAAATCCACTTTAAAAGAAAAGAATGTTTTCCTCCCCACCCAGTGAAACTACAAAATGTATCCCCATATATAGTGACCCAGATTTCTGCTTGTTACTGTTGCCTACAAGAAACATCAATGGCAAGCTGAGGAAGCTTGGGCCTAGAGACCTTCACTGTTACAGATTCCTGTCCATCCTTGCTATTTGCTAGACCACTTGGCTTCTGTGGACCTCTCTGTGCTCATTGAGTGAGTGGAGATCACAGCATCACACATTTGAGCTGGGATCATTCAGCTAAAGTTATGCATACACTAGAAATGTGTCACAAATTCAGGAGCCACCTTTCTTAACCCCTCTGTAGTCTGTGTCTTCCATTGGCCGAGATTGTTCAGTGTGACTGTGTCCAGGATCAGTAAGATAGTTTTTTTTGTTGTTGTTTTCAATTACTAAAACTGGACTGGGAAAGAGCCCAGAAGGTAAAAGATAAGTGTGATTATCAGAATTTACACTCTACAGCCCATGTAAGTATGGGTGGGCATGGCAAACTGCCTGCAATTCTAGCCTGAGAAGGTAGACAGGATTCCCCTGAGCATTTTGACCGTAGGGACTAGCTATATCCATGAGCTCTAGATTTGATTGAGAGACTCTGCCTCAAAGAATAAGGTAAAAGAACCATCAAAACTGATTCCTGACATCAACCTTGGGCCTCTTCATACATGTGCACACACACACACACACACACACACACACACACACACACACACAAAATGCATGTGCATGCACACATAATACACACACACACACACACACACACACACTTGAAAATGACAAATGGGAATAAATAAAGTTACCATTAAGAATAATTTATAACTGGAGATTGAAAATAAAGAGCTCAGGTCATGTTTTCTCCTGTCTTGGTGGAAAGCTGCCTTTGCTGTTCTTGAGTTCCTTTGTTGGGCAGTTATCGAGTTGGGTATTACAATGTGATTGCCTTGAAGATGTACTAAATAAAACACAAATATCATCCCATCCATTGAGACCTACTAGATGGAGACCCTGGGGTATGCAGTGGGGTGTATAAAAAGGCCTTTTGTACTTAAGATCAGGTATATGGAATTCTATTAAATTTTTAATGTAAAAACATTCTCATCTGCCATAGGAGGTCAATGAAGAAGTCTTTTCGGAATGTTTTGTTAAAGGAATTAGAAAAATCAAAGCAACTATTTGTCTAGAGAACAAGAAAACAAGGAAATGAAAAAGATGATGTGGGCTGTTTTTTTTTGAGACTCAAAGCCAGGATGATTAGAAGTGGAGATCCCTGGCCCTACCATATCCGGAGTTTGACAAGAACTGAAGCTCCAGCCCTGGCCTGGTAAGCAGTTTCCCTATGTTTCTAGCACATGTTCCCTTGTCTGCAAAATGGAGACCGTAAAGCTAACCTAACTGGGTCATTGAGAAATTAACTGAACAAAGCATTTAGAGCTTCTCTGTAAATGATTAGCTCTGATTAAGATCCTGTCTTCAGGACTAAAGGAAGGATACTGGCGGGGTACAAATGCCCGGGTCTCTGCTGTAGGCACCAAGCCTGGCACTTCCTCACATTGTTTCTCTTCCTCTCAACAACACAGGAAATACTTTCTACTCTTCCATACTCTGGTTATCCTTTGTTGGAATAAATGATTAAGACGTCCAGTGTGTAAAGAGAAACAGTCTTTTCTTAGCTCGCAGTGTGGAGGTTGTGGTTTGTAACTTGACAGGACAGAGCCGACTCCGTGAGGGACAGACGGCAGCATGTTATTACAGGAGCATGGGGCAGAAACAAACTAACAGCCCACCTCGTGGCTGAGCTGCAAGGGGATGTGGGATTCGTGTCTCCCACTATCCCATTTGACAGCATGTCCCAATGGCATGCTATGCTGTCTGGAAATTTACTCTGCTAACAAATTAGTGTGTTGCTGTTGATTCAGTCTCACTAGAATTCCCAGCACATAGTGAGATGTGGCTGGAAGGTAACAGTGACTTCCTCAAGCTCACTCCGGAGCCTTGTGAGTGGCCTGCTTACTATTCATATTTCTATAGGCAGTCTGCTTTTTCACAGACCCACTGTTTGACTGTTCAGTGCCACTCACAGCATTCTATAACTTCTTTAGACAACACCTCTAAATGCTTTGTATTCCTCCCATAAGCCAGTTCCATAAGTCTGTGAACAACATGGTCAGCGTTTAATCGAAACTGCAGGGCTTCTCTGTGCCAATAGTCTACATTCGCTACTTTCCTATCATCACAAAAAAGAACCTGACAGGAAGCACTTACAGTGGGAAGGATTGCGTTGTGTTTGCTCATGCTTTGAGGGAAAGTGTGGTGGTGGCAGAAGCAGCTTGGGCTGTAGTGATGGGAACTTGGCTGCATTTGTATAATCTTGACAAAGAGCAGGGCTGCAAATCTTAAGACCCCATCCCCAGAGACTGACTTCCTCCAGTTAGGTCCCCACCTCCTAACGATTCCACAGCTTCTGAAAACAGTGCCACTTGCTGAGGACAAGTCATTAGATATGTGAATCTGTGGGGAACAGTTTACATTTAAAGCCTAACCACTTTGTAAATGGTTGGCAGTGTTCTATGTATCCTAAATTAAATATAATAGTTAAAACAGGGGTGCTTATTACGTTTGGTGTCCATTTAACACCAGATAATGTAACTACACTATAATACTTTGATTTTTTCTTCCCCCACAATGCTGTGGGTACTCTTTCTAATTCCACTTACTTTGTCAATAATGCAAAATTCATAATGATATTACCGGGCTGTGTTTGAGCTTTTAAAATCATAGTTTCATAGGCCATCACCTTCTAAAATAAACATGACTTGCTTTAAGATGGGCCAACCATGCTATTTAACTCTGAAAGGGTCTAGGCATTTTTTTTTTCAAGACAGGGTTTCTCTGTGGCTTTGGAGGCTGTCCTGTAACTAGCTCTTGTAGACCAGGCTGGTCTCAAACTCACAGAGATCCACCTGCCTCTGCCTCCCAAGTGCTGGGATTAAAGGCGTTTGCCACTAACACCCAGCGGGTCTTGGCATTTTTATTCCTGGCTTGCTCTGTATGAAGGGAAAATCCAAAGTTCTTGGAAGATTCTTGATTTTGGTCCCTCCTATTTGTGTTTGGGAATAGAAGCACCCTGTACTTTATTCTGGTCCAGAAAGAGAGGATGCTGTGTGATTGTGTTGCTGGTGAATGTGGTCTCTTTAGTGCCATTGACTTGGTACACTTGCTGATGAACATGACTAACACATCCAGTTATCTGTCTTCATTGCATTTATCTATGTGTGCATGTGTTGGTGTGTATATTCATGAATGTGTGTGTGTAGGTAGAGGTTGACACTACATATTTTTCTCGATCACTTCTTGACTATTTGATCAAAGGCAGGGCTACTCACACAACCTGGAACTCATTGATTATTGATTTCACCTGACCACTAGGTTACTGAGTCCCAGAGATCATCCGTTATTGTCTCCTCAAGGCTGGGACTGCAGTCAAGCACTGTAGTACCTAACTTCTTATATGGGTGCCTGGGAATTGAGCTCCTGTCCTCAAGCTGTGCAACAAGCACTTTCCTAACTGAACCAGCCCCCCAGCCCTATTTTCTTGGCTTTTGAATAATACTGTAGGCTAACAGGAAGTTCTTCACAGGTTATGCAACTCTCTACAGTGAAGCTGTGGCTTGTTTTGAAAGCTGGAGAGGGAGCAAACAGAGCGTTTGAGATTAAGATCTATGCTTTGTAATTTAGGTTTCTGCCAAAGAAAGAATTCAGAGACAAAGTAAGGAATTGGGAGGAAGTTTTATCACAGAGTGAAAGTGCAATCAGAGATGATAGGCAGCAGGGAAGCACGTGAGAAGGGCCATTTGCAGCCAGCGGCTTCCCAGCACCATGGCTGACCTGGAACTCTCTATGTAGATCAGGCTGGCCAAGATCTGCCTCCCTCTGCCTCCCAAATGCTGGCATTAGAGTGTGTGATATGAAACATATCATATCAGCATAGCATATGACATACTTTTAAAGATTTATTTATCTGTGGGGGGCAGAGGGTTTGGGGTGTAATTATAGATGCCAGAAGGGGCCAGAGACATCAGATACCCCTGGAGCTAGACAATGACAGTTGTGAGCCATCTGATCTGAATTCTGGGACCTGAACTCCAGTTCTTGAAAGACCAGTATGTATGCTCTTAAGCGCTGAGCCATCCTTCCAGCCCCAGCTGGCATAGTTTTACACATAGAAAGCTTGCTGGCTCCTTTTGTTATGTTTTTCATGCTAAATTACGACGTGGTGGTTCTGGGAATCTCCAGCTCATCAGTACTCTAATCTTCGGCTCCTTACTGGCAAAAAGAGACCTGCAAGAGTGACTAAGACTCAGATCTTAAGATGGAGAGTGCATCCAGATGTGTCCCATGCATCCTTGGGGTCTTCAAAGGAAAGAGAAGAAAACAGTGTCAGAATAGGACATGCGATAACAGAAGCAGAGACGAGAGAAAGAAGCAAGGTAGAAAGGAGCTAGGCTGTTGACTTGGAAACTGGAGGGTTGGGCAACAAGCCAAGAGATGCAAGAGACCCCCAGAATCTGAAATAAAGCAAAAGACTGGGTAGTGTCTTAGATGAGAAGAAGGCTCTCTTCTTTGCTTCCCATGCCTCTGTGCTGGCACCAGTCTTTGCCAGTCCTCTGCCCACAGCTGTGGCCCTCACCACTAAGGTTGTAGGTGCTGCTCCCTACCAGCTGCTGTGTGGACAGTATTTGTCATTCTGCTTATATATTCCAGAAACTGATGAAGTCTTTATTGTTTTTAAACAATTGTTATTGCTGGGGGAAGTTGTTATTTTAAATTATGATAATAATGGGATGCTCACTTTCTATACAGATTTTTCACGACCCTTGACCTACTGTCTTGTGGGAAAGCTCTCATGAACTTCAATGCTCCAGACACTACGTGATGATGTGTGTGTCAGGAAATCCACAAAGACCAACGTGGCTGTGCCTTGAAGGACAGGGCATGCTGCCACAGGCAAAGTGTGAAGCCCTTATCATCAGATACAGAATAATTGTTAACTCCGTTTAGTGCTGGGTGTAGCTCTGTGAGCAGAACATGATCTCAGCAATTCTAAGGACCCTGTTTCAAACTCAGAACCAAAGAGAGAGAAAGAGACACCCACACAGAGGGAATGTGAAGTCTCTATTCAGCTATTTGGAAGCACCCCAGGTACAAGGCTGTACCCTACAGACAGCACAGGATGTTACACACATTTCCAAAATGATTGGAAAATGACATTAATGAAGTACGAATTTTTTCAGTTGTTCATAACAGTGATTATCATTCATTCAATGCTCAGTTAAATATCTGCTCCACACAGTTAAATGACTACTGCCTGGTGCTAAAGGTGCAGTGGTGAATGAGAGTGAGTCAGATTGCAGGGCCCCCCTCCTGCAATCACACAAACCTCTGGAAAATAGCATCGCTGGTCAGTGCTTTGCAGGAGCCTGGGTAGAGGGGGTGCTGGCCCGGACTCAAGGGGAGAAGAATGTACCTGTGTGACTGGACTTAAGAAGAGCCTTGCTGTGCATTTTATGTGTGTGCACATACCATTATTGTACACACGGGCCTAATAGGAGTACTCAGCTTCTGGGTGGAGGGGCAATGTGTTTTATTTTGTGTGTTTTTTTTCTGTGAAATAAAGAACTTGGGTGAATGAATGATCTGTTAGGTGCTTTCCATATTTAAAGCTACCTCTTGAAATATATGTGTTCATTAAAAGTCAAATTTGCATTACATGTATATGTCCATGTACACATACATACATACACTTTGTTCTGAAATAGTTTTTTTGAAAAAAATTGACCATTATTTAATTATATGTCTTAGCATTTCCTTATATACTCATGGGAAGAGAGAGGACAGTTAAGCATGTACATATAATATAAAAGTATTTTCTCTTTTCACTTAAAATGACTTGACATGAGCAAACACATATTTAATTCTTTCTGGGAATCATGTTGACTAAAGAAAGGCATTTTGATTAGTTTTTAGGCATGATGTATTCCCAGAGGACTCTGGCTCCTGGGTTTATTTTAAACCTGAAAATCTATGACATGTTAGGATGACAGTGTTAACCTTGCTGTGGAACCATCGTCTATGCCAACAGATGGCTGAGTCGTTTGTGCATGCTGCTCGGCGGCTGCCCTTGGCCACCACTAAGTCCAAGTATTGGGTGAAAGCCTGGAGATTTGGATGAACAACAAGACGCCTGGTTCACTTTCTGAGAGAATGACTCTCACCTTTATTGTGGAGCAGCCTAAAATACAAACTTACAAAAAACCCAGGTAAAAGGGTTCAAAACAGGATATTGATGTTAGTAGGGTGAGGTCAGATAAAGAGGGGGTCCCCGTGGTTATGCTGGAAAACAACTCAGAGACCCTGTGGTGTCTGGGTCCCAAAATCTCCCCCTTCTTTATAAATAACAAAACAGTTGTCAAGTAAGAACTATAAGATTTTAACCATTCTATCTTAGTGTGTTAAAATAACTATCTATTTTCAACTACATCAAAGACCATAGAAGGATAATATAAAATCTCTAGAACTGACAGAGACATCTTGCTTCCTAGACAGTCACCCAAAGGTTCTTGGTAATGTTGGGACATCCATTTTTAGCCTACAGGTCACAATGTGTCTGACAGACTTCTCAGCAAAGCAGGAAATTCTAAACTCTCCACCTGCATTGGCAGTTTGTCTGTCACCTTTTTTTCTGTGTCCTGTAGAATGTCTGTCAGACTCTTCCATGAAGCAGGAACCATTCATGACTGTCCATCTGGTTTAAGCAGTCACTTTCCTGTGGGCACTGCATGTCTAGTGTATAAAGGAACAGTCAAACAGTTCAGGCAAGAGCAGCTTCTTGCCTAAATGGCTAGTCTTGCCATGTCAAAGGCAAACTTTATTTCTTCAATGCTCATCTTCTGCTCAGATGTAATTGGTGTGCCAGGAGCAGTTGTGTCTTACTGTCAGATATTTGTAGGTCTTAGAATGGTTTGAAAAATATCTATATATCTAGAACCAAACTAATATAAACAAATGAAGATCCATTCCAATACAAAGTATCAACAAATGAGGATCCATTCCTATACAAAGTATCATTTCTATATAATATTCCTCCCTTTTCCTTTTAAAAGTGATTGCCTGTGACCACTACCATTTCTAACTGAACAAATTTTAAGGAAAAAAAATATTCGGATCACCTGGGCCAGTGCTTCAAGGGGGCCTGCCCCATGAAACCATACCAGTCTGGAAGAAATCCACAGCTCTTCACCCTCCATGGAATAAAAGCAGAACTTTTTCTCCCACTTAACCTGTACTTTAACAAGTGTTTCTTCTTCCCTAAGAATTAAATGATTTAAGGACAACACAATGGCATTCTTTTGTTAGCAGCACACATTTACGATCACACTTCATATATACTCATGTGTGTCCACACCATACATACAGGACATACATACATCTTTTTAACAAAACTCACAAAGGAGAGGAGATGTCAGGGGATGTCCATCCTTACCATAGCTTGGAGTCTTTGGAGGATCTTCAGGACTGTCTCATCTTTGTCCATTCCTGTATGGTCTTTTGCAGGGATTGGGTCTATTCTTTATCTATTTGGACATATTCTCCTTTCTCATCTGGTGTGACAATGATGTGGATGGCTTGTGGTGAGGTCTTGGGGAAATCGCCTGGAAGTGCAGAGCTATGTAATTGGCATTGCCAGTACTCTTTTTTGGAGCTGGGTTGTTGGTGTCACTGGGTAAGGGAGATGAAGACATTGGGTTCTGCACAGGGACACAGTTCTCCTCACTGTCTCCACAGTCTGTATTGGAGATGGAACGGCAGTACTGGGAAGACCTTGGGTTAAAGGTGTGGTTGAACGTGGACCAAGACTTGGTGACAAATGACTTGAAAGTTTGCTCATTGATGACAGTGTTGTTACTCAGGTCAAGGGGTACTGACTTTGCTTTTCGGCCAGTCTTGAGGGGGAGATTGAGCGGGGGTGGCTGGATCTCACTTCCTCGGTTGACAAAGTGATAGGGCATTGTGCTCATGGGGATGTCAGAACCTGGGTTTACGGGCATATAATTGAAATCAGAGCTCACACTGTCTGATAGATTTACGATAGTCTTCTCTAGAGATTTAGCAGACCAGCACGCAGTCTCTTCACCTCCTGTTGGATACTTGTAGTCACTGACTGGAGGTCTCTTTTGAGGGCTCCTCCCCCAAGGTGTCTTAGGATGCTGTGGTGGGGGAGATATGGCTGAGTCCACTGGAAGGTCTCCAAATTCCTTACACCGGGTGTTGCTGGGTGACTTGAAGGTGTACACATCCTCACTATCTTCCGTAGACCCTGCTAGGAGCAGGGGCTGACTGGAGCTGCTGAATTCAGCTGGAGAAGAGCAGAGATTATGACTGACTAAAGAAAGGTTTCTCAGGGTGTCAGTGCTCTCTTTAGTTTGACTGAAGCCACAGATCTGACAGATGCTCTGGACCCACCTATTCCTGTCAGCATCTGTCTCAGCCACCAGGTAAATGGTGTGCTCATTGATAATGATATCAAACATGAACCTCTTTTGGAGCTCTTGTTTGTTGAAGGTCAGGGCTACATCCAACTGTGTACAGAAGTTTAGGTTGATGATCCCCAGGGGTTTCTTGCAGTGTTCATTCTTATAGTATTCTAGAACATCTGGGTCACCACACATCTCACCGCTCCACAGGATGAACCAGAATTTCTTCCAAGCATAGTGCCCCAACTTTTTCTCAGGAACTGATTTCTCCAGCCAGCCTGTGCACACCACATCAGTTTCGTCTGACTGGAGCAATTCATGGAGGAGGGATTCCTCAGAGGCAGATTTCCCGGATTTCTTTAATAATTTTCTTAGCATTATTGCTTAATCCAATGTTAAAATGAAATCTTACCAGTACCTTGTCTCTTTAAACTTTCTCTGTGTGATTGACTGTGATCTCTATTCTAATCCAACTCTCTAAGGAGTTGAGGTACCTATTTTCCAGTACCTTTTGCAATCCACCCTCACAAATCCTTATTTGCTTGCCAGCATTCTGAGGGTGATCTCTCAGGGTCCCCTTTCGATCCTGTTCTCAGTGGGACCTCAATTTGTGACTATTCTTGGCCACCACTAAGTCCGAGTATCAGGCAAAAGCCTGGAGATTTGGATGAACCACAAGATGTCTGGTTCTGTTTCTGAGAGAATGTTCGTCACTTTTATTGTGAAGCAGCCTTGTATACAAACTTCCAAAATCCGAGGTCAAAGGGTTCACATCATGATCCTAGTGGGGCAAGGTTAGGAAAACAGGAGGTACCTGTGGTTATACTGGAAAACAACTCTTAGAGGCCCTGTGGGGCCTGGGTCCCAACACCCAATGAGTCATTAGATGCCTGAAGCATATTAGCAGGAACCAGGAGCACACAACACTCAGGAACCCAAATTGAGGCCCCGCCATCCTGTGTGAAAACACAAACAGAACCCAGGGCCCACACCAAAACTGGATCTGGCCCTTTCCACGGCCTGAGGGAAGGTCTCTCCAATTAACCAAATGTCTTTTCTGTGCAGTGGACCACCAATGATGGTCTGCTACAGAGTTACCAGAATCATCCACAGTTAAAAATTTAAGATAGAAAATAAGTGGTAGAGATAAGGGAAACAAGGTCACCCTCAAGGTCCCCCTTCTTTACTTAAACTAAATAGGCTTTTGAAGTGTGGTGGGCATGTTCCACAATAGCCTGTCCTTGGGGATTGTAAGGGTTACTAGTTTTGGGGGTAATTTCAAAATCTTGACAAAATTGACTGAAACCTCTGCTGACATAAGCAGGGCCAGTATCAGTCTTAATTTGTTTTGGGACCCCCATGTAAGCAAAAGCCTGTAGACAGTGGCTTTTAACATCTTTTACCTTTTCACCAGAATGGGCAAAAGCAAATATTAGTCTAGAAAAAATATCTACAGAAACATGGACAAATTGTAATTTACCAAAGGATGGTACGTCCATCTGCCACAGGTGATTGGGCTACAGTCTTCAGGGATTAACTGCCAAGTGAGGCACTGGAAGAAATTCCACACAATGAAGGCAATTTTTAACTATATAAACAACTTGATCCTTGGTTATTCCAGTATGAAATTGTAAGGACCCCGTGCTGATATGAAAACACTTAAGTAAGGATTGTGTTCTAGTGAACTCTTGTGAAACTGCAATGATTTGAGTGTACCTGTTGGCCATGTAATTTCGTTCACTGAGAGGTCCTGGCAAATGGGTATGAGAGCTAAGATGTCCCATAAATACATGGTCACTCCATTGACATGGCAGACCCTGTATCTGTAACAAACTCTCTTGTACTCTGGAGATAGTGGCAAAATAGGCAAGCATCTCCAAGGTTTGATCAATTTGAGTTAGATATTGACTATCAGTATAGATGTTAGTGTTTCCCTGAGGAAGAGTTGCAGTGCCATGGCCAATGCTAAAATTCTGCCATTTGGCCAGAAGCTGCAGCATTTCTGGGTGTCTTAATGATAGGATAAGATACAACTATAGCTGTCCCTTTTGAAGAACCCTCTGTGAAAACCATGAACAAATAGAGTGGCTACAAAATAATAGAACAGAGGGTTCTTCAAAAGGGAAATAGGCTGAGACCATATCTTTGGGAAAATCAAAGATGTATCTTAAAAAAGGAAACCCGATTATTGGATGGGTAATAATTATCAAAATCACTCTGGGTAGCACAGAGAAAAATGCCCAAATCATAACTATTATTTTTGTAGCCACTCTATTTGTTGAAGGGATAAAGGTGTAACAACCTGATCTGGCTCCTTACCAAAAGTCTGCAAAGCAATCTTTTGCTCTTTAAATAGGTGTGCAATTATAGCTTGGGGAGAGGATACCACTGATTTCCATGGGGAGGCCTGAGAATGAAGCCAAAGAATAGGACTCTCTTGCCAAAAAACTCCTGTAGGAGAATGAGCAGAACAAAACACTAATAATTTTAATGGCTGAACATAATCTGTATAATCCAAATTTGCTCCTTCTAAGGCCTTTTCAATCAAATGGATGCACTTCCCTCCTCAAGTAGTAAGACTCGAGGAGAGTTGGGATCTGAATCACCTTGTAATATATTAAAGAGAGGTTTAATTGGCCCAGCAGTAATTTTTAAACTACATCTGATCCAATTAATATCCTCCAGAAGCCTCTGAAAACCATTTAAATTTTAAGGGTGTCCAGGCGAAGACTAATCTTTTATGGGTGCACCCCATTTTCCCACAACCAAAAATGTCTTAGGTTTGGCTCCCTCACTGACCTTCTTATTTCCCTGCATAGCAGAAGCAATAACTTGTCCCATTATGTTGTGTCCATCTATATCTCTACAAATGTGAATGTAATCATTGAGTCTTTTGGCCTTGTGAGGTCATAAAGCTTCTTTACAATAATTGTTGGCATTTTTAAAAGGTAGTTGTCTAACTATGGACCTGGCATTATCAGTACCCCCAAATATAAGGCCTGAAGTTGTAAGAACCAGTCCACAAAGTCAGAATAGGATTCAGACGATACCTGTAGGACCTTAGAAATTTGGTCTCTTATCGCCTTGTTAGGTAAAGCTTTCCAAGCATGGCCAGCAGCTGCTGGGATCTGTGCATATACAGCTGAATGGTATAGAATTTGCTGGCCTAGATTTGCATAGGATCCCATACCAGTAAGCATATCTGAATTCCTTTCAGGGAAATGTGCAGGCATGTTGCAATGTGCCGTTTGGTTACAAAGCTCTTGGAGTTCACCTCTCCAAATGAAATAATCTCCCCCAGACAGCACAGCTGACATAATTGTTGCCAAACACTGGGCATGAAATTCAAAGTCACAAAGAATTAAAAATTGGTCAGAGTAAAAGGGGCATGAGGCCTGTAAGCCATAACTGCCTCTTTTCAGCTGTTTAATATCCTTATAATCAAGAGGGGAGTGCTCACTTTGATTCTGGCCTTGGGGAGTCACGGTATCTATGATTGGGAACATCACTGTGCTCCTCTGCTCTTCAGGAAAGGCCAAAGGAAACCAGAGAGTGCTAGAATTATGAGCAGGAGGTCAAGGCTCAAGGGATCATTTTATTTAGCTTATGTTATAATTTAACGTACCTTTCCAGTTCTTCACTTTCATTAGTCTAATCCCCTGAATATGAGGGAGAGGGCCCAAAGGAAGTGTCATTAGAAGCTTGAAGTGACCTAACAGACTCTTGGTTCTGAGCCTCTGCTAACGCAGCCTTGGCTTCCTCAACCTGCTTTTTCACTTTCACAATATTATTAAGAAGTGCTTCTTTGACAAGAGGGCACAGAGAAAAAGTAACAGCTGGTATGGCATTCGGCCCATCTTTGGGTAATATCCTTTGCAGGTCTATCCTCACCTGCTCCCTATCAACAATACTAAGGTCACCAGAAATTAAAAACCAAGGGCTGACCTTATGTACAATTTTTAAAATGTCTGTTGCTGTCTTGTACTTAATACTGGTGCCCTGCTTATTGGACAGTTGGACCAATTGGTTCCCCATAAGAGAGTAAGAACTGGCTGCACCCAACTTCAATACACCCGTTCCTTACCTTAATGCTGGCAAGCCTTCTCGGGTGATCCTTCAGTGTCTCCCCTTCTTTCCCAAATCTTGTGGGACCTCAAGTTGTTGTAACAGCCAGAACTACAACCTTCTAATGGGTTCAGGCAAGGGAATCTGAGGATTAAATTAAGACAACACAGCAGGTCACTTTTGCAAGGAGGAGGCCGTTTAATTGAAAGGAGAGTAGGCTTATATACCAATAGCACACACAGTGTAAATTTACTCAGATCAAGGACCATGTCCCCAAGCCCCCCTCAATGGGTGGATAAGTTGCATTCTTTCATACAGTACTAGGTGGAAGGGTGGAACTAGGAAGTAAACACCTAGTCTCGAGAGAGAGAGAGCGGACCCCAAGGGCACTGTGGGTCACCCTTAGTTACCAGAAGAACAGCAGACACCAGAGAGTTCCCCAACAGGATTTATCTGTGTAGCCCTAGCTATCCTGGATCTACCTCTGTAGACCAGGCTGGACTCAAACTCAAGGAGATCAGCCTGCCTTTGACTCCTCAAGTGCTGGGCTTACAGGCATGTGCCACCACCACCCAGCTAAAATCTTATGTATTTTTTATTTCATGAGCTTTGGTGTTTTGCCTGAATGTATGTCTGTGTGAGGGTGCTGGGTCCCTTGGAACTGGAGTTGGAGATGGTTGTGAATAGTTATTCCATCTAGAGGGACTGGAGCAATGGCTGAGAATTTAAGAGCACTGGCTGTTCTTCAGAGGTCCTGAGTTCAATTCCCAGCAACCACATGGTGGCTCACAACCATCTGTAATGTGTTCCAGTAGTCTCTCCTAATGTGCATGGCACGCGCATTTGCAGGGAGAATGCTATGCACAGAATAAATAAATAAATCTTTTTGAAAAACATCCCATCTACCTTGTGCCTCTGGGCTTTTACCTTAATCTATTCTCTATCTTTTTCTTTCCTTCTTACTCTGTTGCTGGCTGTGTGGGTTGTCCCTGGTGTTCTCTCTCCCACTTTTCTCCTCCTTCCCTTTTCCTCTCTCTCTTCTTCTATTTATTCTCTCTGCCCATCAGGCCTGTCTATCCCTCTCTCCTGCCTAGATATTGACAGTTCAGCTCTTTACTTGACCAGTCAGAAGTGTTGGGCTGGCAAGGTAACACAGCTTCACAGGGTTAAACAAATGCAACACAAAAGAATGCAACACATCTTCAACTAATATCCCACAAAAGCTGAGAGCTGCCATGTGACTATTGGGAGAAGTACCCTGGGTTCTCTGGAAAAGGTACAAATGCTCTTAATAGCTAAACCATCTCTCCAACCACATAAAAACTCATTTTAAAAATTAGAAAAAAGAGGCCAGGTGTTGCTGGTGCATGCCTTTAGTCCCAGCAGTCGGGAGGCAGAGGCTGGCTGATCTCTGCATGTTCGAGGCCAGCCTGGTCTACCAAGCAAGTTCCAGGATGTCCAGGATAGTACCCAAAGCCACAGAGAAACCCTGTCTCGAAGAAAAAAAGAGACAGAGACAGAGACAGAGAAAGAGAGAGAGAGAGAGAGAGAGAGAGATTTGATAGCAGGGGCCAAAACGGTGGTGGCACAGCAGATGAAGGCACTGGCTATCAAGGCTGATGACAAAGTTCAACCCCCTGAGGAAGTTCAACAATTCATTATTCAGGAATGAAAAATATGATATCCACATATATAACCACAATTGTTAGGACCAAAGGATTGAGACATATGCCAGTCTTAGTTGTTTTAGCCAAAAACTTCTTACTAAAAAGTACCTGTAGGGGCTGATGAGATGGTTCCTCAGGAAAAGACTTTCTCTGTCACTTTGGAGGCTGTTTTCCTAGAATTCTTGTATACCAGGCTGGTCTAAACCTCACAGAGATCTTTTGCTTCTGCCTCCCGAGTGCTGGGATTAAAGACGTGCACCACCAATGCCCGGTGCTGTCTTAGCAGGGTAAAGTATCTACTGCCAAGCTTGATGACTGGCTTCACCATCAGGACCCTCGTGGGTGGAAAGGAAAACATCTACAGGTTGATCTTGGGTCTCCAAAGAACACCATGGTGAACAGTATTAAGGGCAAAAACAAACACACAAACAAACCCCTAGCTGGATTCCAGCTTCCCAGGAGGCAGAAGTAAGAGAATAACAGGTTCAAGGCTAGCCTGGGCAAGTTAGTGAGGCCCTACCTGAAAATGTGAGCTAGGAGGATGGTTTGGCAGTAGAGTGTCTGCTTTCCTAGCATCCCCAGAGATGTAAGTTCCAACACTGCAAATCACTGTTTAAGTTTTTGCACTTGCTTTTTTTCTGAATTGCACAGTTTCCACGTTCAATCCATGTGGGATCCAGCCGACTTGCCAGGTTCATACCTGAGGGGGAGAATAGATTGAGACATGGCAGGTAAAGACAGTTAAGAAAAAGAGACACAGGATAGAGTCAAGGTGGCAATCCAGTGCTTGAATACTGGACTCCCCAGGTTTATTCTTCAACATTCTTAAGTACCCCAACCAAAAGGGGAACATGGCAAAAGACTTCTTTATCATGTATAAGGAACAAACACACTTTCTACCTTAATCCACCAAACATTTGATAACCATACAGAGACTCAACTTCTCCTTATGGGGCCATGAGGGTCAAGAGTAACCACACCTCAGACCAAGTCTGCAGTTATTTAGGTAAGCCATTCAAGTTTAAGATCAAACATCCTATAGTAGCCATGCCTTAGACCTTATGACTTTAACTTTGGAAGACTAAGGACAGTTTTGAACTCTCTGACCTTGAGTCAAGATGAAGCAGAGCAATCTCTGGCCTCTGACCGACAGTATTTCTACAAGTCTGAGGCTAACTTGAGATCAGTGCTCCCTTGTACAAAACATGGTCAAAAAAGCCTTTCTCCTTGTATCTCCATTGCCCGTTCCCTAGAGATTTCCATTGTGGCTAGAGTGATGGCTCAGTAGTTATGAACACTGGCAGCAGACTGGACATTGATGGTGCAACCCTGTAATCCCAGCACTTGCGAAGCAGAGGCAGACAGATCTCTGGGAGTTCAAAGCATGCCTGGTCTACAGATTGAGTTCCAGGACATCCAAGGTTACACAGACAAACCCTGTTGGAAAAAAATCCAAACAAACAAGCAATAGAAATATTAATGGTTAATCTCTCTCTCTCTCTCTCTCTCTCTCTCTCTCTCTCTCTCTCTCTCTCTCTCTCTGTGTGTGTGTGTGTGTGTGTGTGTGTGTGTGTGTGTGTGTGTGTGTGTGTATGTATGTATGTATGTGTCCAAATGCATTGAGCTGATATTGGCCAGAAAAGGACAGCTGATCCCTTCGACCTGAGTTAAAAATTGTTGTATGTGGAACTAAACTCTGGCCCTGTGCAAGAGCAGGAAGCACTGGATACAGAACTAATGAAAACAATATTTGACAAACAAGCTCTGTGGCTGGAGAAGTGGCTCAGAGGTTATGAGCACTGACTGCTATTCCAGGGGTGCTGAGTTCAATTCCCATCAACCACATGGTGGCTCACAACCATCTACAATTCAATCTGGTGCCCTCTTCTGGCAGATAGGCAGAACACTGTATAAGCAATAAATAAATCTTGACAAAGAAAAGGAAGGAAGGAAGGAAGGAAGGAAGGAAGGAAGACAGGCTAAAAGGCAGGGTACCATGATGCTGTCTTTGTAGTCCATAGTGATAGTTCCATGTTTGTCAACAGGCTGTTGGAATAGACCTGAACAAAATGACACACAGTAGCCTGGCAGCGCTTTGACTCACAAAACCGTACTTGGATATTGGGTGCTGAGCAGGAATGCAGCATCAGAATGGAGGCCACCAGGACTTTTGTACCGTCGGACAGCTGTGATCCAGCACTTGAGAGACATTACTTTGTGTGTGATGTTTGCTTTTCTCTGTGTAACAGTCAAGGCTGCCCTGGAACCCCACAAAAATCTGAGTACTGGACATTTCAGTCAGTCACTGTGACAAGACTCCCACCTACTGGCCAAAGTGTGAAACTGCAGATTAAAATAAGGGCAGAGGACACTTATTTGGAGGAGTTGGGTATATTATGTTAGAGACAAGGTGTTACTGTAGCCTTGGCTGTCCTCCACCTCTTAGTTCTGCTTGCCTCTGTTTCTCTAGACCCACAAATAATTGCACAGTTTCCAGAGGCAATTCAAGCAGTAACCTAGAATCCTTGAAGATATAAGAAGGGGAGGGAAATATTTCCCTGCCCAGCCAATTCCTTAGAAATTTGTCTGTTAAGCTGGGGGTTGGTAGCACAAGCCTATACTACCAGCACTCTGGAGGCAGAGGCAGGCAGATCTCTGTGAGTTAGAGACCAACCTGGTCTACAAGAGCTAGATCCAGGACAGCCTCCAAAGCCATAGAGAAACCCTGTCTGGAAAAACCAAAAAAAAAAGTTGTTTGTTTTCCTACTTCACAACTCAACATTGTAATCACACTGGGAAACTGAATACTAGAAAAAAACAGAAGCACAAAATATACTAACTTGGCTGTGGCAGTAAACCAAGTTTCCAGAGGCAGTATACCTAGAAAGATCCAGGAATGTTTGTTTCTGCTATCCACACAGATGAGGCCTCAACACATGGAGAGGGCAGGACATGTGGACCAGCTGGAAGACTGGCTGCCTAGCTAGCATGCATGAAACACAGGACCATAATCTCTCCTAAGGAGATATATAGATTGCATGCCAATGGTTAACATCTGGGCTGAACAAATGTTTACCTCTCATGCATGATGGCTTGTGCCTTTATGAACCAAAGGCAGGTCATTCAAGAGCAGACAGAGTTATATATATATATATGTATGTATATATATATATATATATATATCCTTATCCATGCAAGCTCCAGTATGCTCACTAATGGTAAATGGCAGAAATATGTTAAGGAGCCTGCCACCAAGCATGAAGTCGACACATACATCACAGGAACCAGCATGGTTGCAGTGACCTGATACAGGGAATTAAGCACAGGCCAAATGGTGAGCATGCACAAAGGTAAAATGTGCCCAGTGTTGTGGCTGTTACAGTTAGCACCCAAGAGGCAGTCAGGACAACCTGGACAATTTACTAGGTTCTGCCACCTGTTCCCCCCCCGACACACACACACATACACAAAAATTCAGAAAACCACTTGGAAGTGGCATATGCCCTAATCCTAGAAGAAACAAGATCTGTGCTTCTGGTAGGCAGCAATTCCAGCATCAACAGCCTATCTCAAAAAGGGCCTCATAGAGTGCACAATGGTGTGGCAAGCCTTTAATCCTAGCATTTGTGAGGCAGAAGCCTGTGGATCTGACTCCAAATGAGAGAAACCCTGTCTTGGTAAAAACAAAACCAAAAAACACTGAGGTGTTTTGGTCACACAGAGCGTGTTCAAAAAAACAATGTCAAAGGTAGTTTGCAACATAGTTCAAGGAGTTCAAAAACAATGAAAAAGGTGGTTTGCAACATAGCTCAAGGAATTTCCGAG
This sequence comes from Cricetulus griseus, assembly GCF_003668045.3. NCBI lineage: Eukaryota > Metazoa > Chordata > Mammalia > Rodentia > Cricetidae > Cricetulus > Cricetulus griseus. Next base: position 3,744,696 of record NW_023276808.1, read on the forward strand.
TTCCCGTTAAGGCCTTGATTTGTTTCACTCTGCCTTTAATCCCAGCACTCAGGAGACAGAGGCAGGCATGTGAGTTCGAGACCAGCCTGGTTCAGGAGTGCTAGTTCCAAGACAGCCTCAAAAGCCAGAGAGAAGCCCTGTCTCGAACCCACCCCCCACCCCCACACACAAATACCCTGAGACATGTGCCCTAAACAGGATTTCTTACACCCATAGCAAAACTTGAACCTACTGAAAATGTCTCAAAAGCTCCCAGAGAAAAATCCGCTTTCAAAATGTAACGTTGTAGCTTAGTTCTCACCACTACCGGGCTCCGTTTTAGGTCCAAGAACATACGTGAACAATGTTCCCATCACACCTAACTTGCCCAGCATTTTTAGCGGAGTGCAGCACTCCTCACACAAACAAGCCTGAGCTCAGCACCTGTGCACAAGACTTTCCAATGGGCTCAACAGGGATGCTTGAATCACACAGCGAGGCACAAAGTGGAAGCACTTTCCAGTTCTGCCTCAGAGAGGGCAACCACATTGATGACCGCTTTGTGGGTTGTCCCCTCGAGCCTCGGGGCTCCTTGACCCGCCCCCCCTCCTTTCCAATACCGCTTCAGCTTCAGTTCCTGGCTACTGTGCAAACGATGTACAAAACCTTCCTCCCTGCTCAACATTCTCCCCCCCCGCAATGCCCGTGGAGTCCCAGCTCCCAGGACACCACAGTTAACCCAGACACACGCTGCCAAAGGGCCCATTATAGCTCAAGTCCCAAGAGTGCCCCACACTATTCGAATGCTAGAGGAGTCAGTAAGAACTGGGGAAATCGCCCCCATAGTTTGAGTACCACAGGCTGACCTGGTCCAGAGAGACGCACAAGCCGGAAAAAAAATTTACCTGACAGAAACTAAAAATATTGGAAAAGTTCAAACTGATGCGCCAAAAACTTAAATGATGCATAATTCACAGTGGTTAGTATCCGGTCCCAAAATTGACCCAAGTCCACTGGTAATTTGGCTTCTCAAACAAATCCAATACAATTGCCTGGGACCCTCTGAAACTCCCAGAAACGTCATTCATAACACTCACAAAAACTCCGAAAATTACTACTTTGCTAAAACTATATACAATCTGCCTGCAGGCCTTGCCTCCTATGACGTGGGACTACACTCAGCTGACTTGGGGCCAAGAGGCCGAATCCTTGGCTATGTTCATTTAAAACTCTAGTTTTTTCAAGTTCCAAAGCAAGCTAGTAGTACTGGCTCAAGCCCATGATCCTAGTTAGGCAGGCAGACGTGTGCATTCGAGGCCGGGATAGTCTACAGAGCGCATTCAGGACATGCTCCAAACTACACAGATTACGAAAAGTTCTCTAAGTAGGCCCTTTGTGGTTTTGAGGAAGGCAGAAGTGTGTTACTTAGCCTGTCCCAGGTCGTAAGCTGGCTAAATTAAACCTATCTCATCCAACATCCATATCAAGCCTACACCTGCCTCTCAAAGCTATGGTCCTGGGTTTCAAATCTCAGAAGAGAAAAAAAGAAACTTACCTTTCTGACAGAGAGAAAGCCGAACTGGAAAGGTGGAGCAGAATATCCTGAGAAGCACCAACAAAATCCCAAAAGTCTCTGGGAGAGGGAGAGGCTCTAGTATTTACATAGTCTGAGGGCTCATTGGCCCCCTGGAGGGGAGGCTCTGCCATCCCTCTCCCCACCTGGCGCCATCCTTACCCAATCCACCCTCTGTCCTGGGTTCTGATGTCCCCTGGGGATGAATGACCTTCAGCATCCATGCCCTGCTCCCCCACCATCCCGTGTCTGCCCCCCACAACCAGACGAGGAAGTGCATTTGTTTGTATGTATCTGGGTATGGGTGGGGTGTTTCCATTTTTGTAGCAATTATTGAGGCTGAAGCTGGCTCCAGATTCATTCTTAAAAATATTAATGAAAGGAGTAAAGGAAGTAACCTCTGCCTGGGAGGCTCAGTGTTTTGGTTTCTTATTTTCTGACTGAGTTGAAGTCCTTTCTCTGCCTCCTTTGTCTTTCTTCCTCTTGTGTGTACGGGTAGACCTTATTTGCCAAACTGCACTGGGGGTCAAACAATAACTAACTGAGGTGGTTTTCTCTACCGTTACATGGTTTTATGGATTGAAATCAGGTCTACAGGAATACAGGGACAAAGCTACTGAGACACGTTACATGCTTGGGTTTTAGGGTTTCTTCGGACAAAGTCTCAGTTATTCCAAGCTGCCCCTAAACTCACTAAATTATCAAGGATGTCCTTGGATTCTTTATTTGCTCTTGCTGTCTCCCATGATCTGTAATAGTGAGCACATAAGACCATGCCCAGTTCAGTCATCAATTCCAGGCATATTTCTATGTATTTTTTATGTATTTTTTATTGAAGAAGTAAACCTTGTCAGCAAGTAGCTAGGCCTTCCATTTGGAGAAGCAGATAAAGATATGGATTTGGCCTATGAAGTGGCAACACCTTTACTCCCAGACCTTTACTCCCAGACCTTCAGTGGCAAGGGAGGTAGATGTCTTGAGTTTGTGACCAGGACTACACAGAGAGCCCTTATCTCAATAAAAACAGCAACAAGGATATAGGTTTTAGTGTCTAGAATACTGGATTTCTTTTTATATTTTTCCTCCCTTTATTTATTTGGAGACTGGGTCTTTCTAGGCTAGACTAGCTTTGGATTCTCTATGTAGCTGAGGATATCCTTGAATTCTTCTCCTGTCAATACTTTCCCATTCTGCCCTTGCCCTTGTCTATTCTATGCTGAATCCAAACAAGCATCCCATCAACATAGCTTCAACCTTAGAATTTAGTTTCTTTTGTGTCTGAGAGTGTGTGTATGTATGTGTATGTAAGAGAGAGAGAGAGAAAGAGAGAGAGAGAGAGAGACAGAGACAGAGACAGAGACAGAGACAGAGAATCCTACTATTGCTGCTATTGCTGGCTAGCCTGGGACTCACTATGTAGACAAGGCTGGTCTCTGCCTTAAGAATAAAGACTTGTCCCACCACTCAATTCTGCAGTGAGCTTTTTAAAAATTACATTTGTGAGTGTGGTGGTGTACAACTTTAATCCCAGCATTCTGGATCTAGAATAAGGCACATATCTGGATATCCAGGCCAGCTGATCTACAAAGCTGGTTCCAGGACAACTACAGGTCTTACAAAGGGAAACCCTGTCTGAAAAAAACAAAACAAAAGAAACCCCACATAATCAGACACAGAATAGACTCCTCCATTACCCCAAAAGCAACCTCCCCACATATCCAAACATGTAATGAACTTTGAGGGTGTTTTAGTTACTTCTAGAAAAAAAGGCATTTAATGTTTTGTGTATCTACAAGGATCAGCCTGCAGGCATGGCTTGATTTGCGAATTTTCTTTTCCTCTTTGTGTATTTCTATTTGGGACTGGGGGTGTCCACAGAATACAGAAGATGACATCAGATGACCGGGGTCATCACTTACAGGATGTTGTGAACTATTAACTGGATGCTGGAAACCAAACATGGCTTCTCGAGAAGATCAGTCTTAACCACTGAGCCATCTCTCCAGCTCCTGCTTTGGGGATCTGGGTTTCTGGGATCTCTTACTATCCTGTCTCCCCACTCAGGCTCACCCTGCTTAGAGGCAGAATCCCCGCAGTGCTACTGTGACCTTGTCTACATCCCCCACCCTATCTCCCCAGACAGGGTTTCTGTGTGTAGACCTGGCTGTCCTGGAACTCACTATGTAGCCCAGGCTGGCCTTGAACTCAGAAATCAGCCTCCCACTGCTGGGATTACAGATGTGCGTCACCATGTCTATTGCTGCAAACACAAGCCTTACCAAGCTGCAGGCATTGGACTCACTGTTTATAAACATGTTCTCTGGGGATAGTGAAGCCTTGAGAGTCGGAACCTCCCTAACTCTATTGTTCCAGACCAAATGTGACTCCAGACTAAAATTGAGGAGCAGTTTAACCACATAATGAAATCACTAATCATTGTCTTCAAACCAGGAAGGGAATCCAGTCTATAATAACTTACATTATTGACTGTGTGTTTTTGGCACAAGCCTTTAATGCCAGCACTCTCAGGAGGCAGAGGCAGGTGGATCTCTGTGAGATCAAAACCAGGCTGGTTTACAGAGCAAGGTCTATGACAGGCTCCAAAACAATACAGAGAAATCTGTCTCGACAAACGTACACAGACACACACACACACACACAACACACACACACACACACACAGCTTGCATTATTATAACTTGAATTGTATGTGGCCCCCAAGTCCTATCCCACACCCCAAATGGTTACTTTTTCCTTGTAGCCCTGATTGACTTGTCCCCTGCAGGCTGGACAGCTGTGGCTTCACAGCCAAAGCAGGTGAGGGCCTTTCTTCCTTCCTGCAAACCAACCAGACACTGACTGAGCTTTATATGACCAACAACGCTCTGGGGGACACAGGTGTCAGTATAATGTACAGGAGGCTGAGACATCCAGGCTGCAATCTTGGAGTCCTGTGGTGAGAGATAGACCCAGATTTCTTGGGGGAGAATGTGGAATTCAGGAATGCTGGCCTCAGATTTGGGGGTAAGAATTGTAAATGATTGAGATGTATTAAACACTGGATAAATGATGCTGGAGAGATAGATCAAGAGTTAAAAGCACTTGGTGATCTTACAGGGAACCTGAGTTCAGTTCCCAGCACCCCTGTCAGGTGGCCACATTCACCTGTAATTCTAGCTCCCGGGGATCCAACTCCCTTTTCTAATATTCTTGGTCATACCCCCACAACACACCCACATGGACATGCACAGATGACAAAAATAAAAATTAATAAACTGGCCAGGATTGGTGTCCCACGCCTTTAATCCCAGCATGTGGGAGGCAGAGGCAAGAGGATCTTTGTGAGTTTGAAGCCAGCCTGGACTACAGAGTGAATGTTAAGATTGGCTCTAAAGCTATACAGAGAAACCCTGTCTCAAAAAACCAAAATAAATAAAATAACTGAATAAATAAAAGGTGCAAGTATGATACTGTCTTGAAACATGAAATAAATAAATAAATAATAAGATTGAGAGGAAGGAGCCCAGAGAGTTTGGGACCATGTTTGATCCCAGTACATGAAAAGCAGATGCATGTAGATCTCTAATAATTCTGTAAAAGCAAGGTAAACTAGAGAGGGTGGAGTTAACTCCATCCTCAGAAAAAGCCTGAGAATTTTCCTGTGTAGCACAAGACTGATTCAGCTACATGGTTTCTCTGTGGCTTTGGAGGCTGTCCTGGAACTAGCTCTTGTAGACCAGGCTGGTTTCGAACTCTCAGCAAAGTTCCTTTGCCTCCCGAATGCTAGGATTAAAGGTGTGCACCACCACTGCCAAGCCCACGTCACTTACTCTTACCCAATCCTGAAAAAAATATATAAAAAATCTAGTTCTCTAGACTCTAAAACCTATATCCTTGTTGCTGTTTTATTGAGATATGGGCCATCTGTGTAGTCCTGGCCCCAAACTCAAGACATCTACCTGCCTCTGCCTCTGCCTCTGCCTCCCAAAGGCTGGGAGCAAAGATCTTGCCACTACATAGGCCAAATAAATATCTTTATCTGCTTCTCCAAATGGAAGACCTAGCTACTTGCTGACAAGGTTCACTTCTTCAATAAAAAATACATGAAAAATACATAGAAATGTCCCTGGAATTGATGACTGAACTGGGCATGGTCTTATGTGCCCATTATTCCAGCCCTTGGGAGATGGCAAGAGGAAATAAGGAATCCAAGGACATCTTTGGCAGTTTACTGAGTTTAGGACCAACTTGAGTACCTGAGACTTTGTCCGAAGAAACCCTAAAACCCAAGCATGTAACGTGACTCAGTAGCTTTGTCCCTGTATTCCTGGACACCTGATTTCAATCCATAAAACCATGTAAAGGTAGAGAAAACCAACTCAGCTAGCTATTGATTGACCCCCAATCCAGTTTGGCAAAGCAGGTCTAACCATACACACATGAGGAAGAAAGACAAAGGAGGTGGAGCAAGGACTTCAACTCAGTCAAAACATGAGAAAACAAACCAAAACACTGACCCTCCCAGGTAGAGATTACTTCCTTTACTCCTTTCATTAATATTTTTAAGAATGAATCTGGAGCCGGGCAGTGGTGGCACATGCCTTTAATCCCAGCACTCGGGAGGCAGAGGCAGGGCGATCTCTGTGAGTTCGAGACCTTCATGGTCTACAAGAGCTAGTTCCAGGACAGCCTCCCAAGCCACAGAATAACGCTGTCATTAAAAAAAAGAATGAATATGGAGCCAGGCAGTGGTGGCAAATTCCTTTTCATGTCAGTACCCTGGAGGCAGACAAGGACAGATCTCAGATAGTTTCAGGCTAGGATAGGCTCCAGTACTATCCAGAATCTCTTAAAGGACCCACAAAACAAAAACCAAATGCTGAATCTCACTATGTACCCTGCCCAGTCAGGAATTCATGATTGAGACCCCCGGGGATTGAACTAACAGCTATCCTTCCCACACCCCGAGACTCAGCCTCAATAATTGCTACAAAAAAGAAACCACCCTACCCAGACCCTAGCCATTTAAAAACATAGATACAAACAAACAAATCCACTTCCTCCTCTGGGGATGGGGGGCAGATGGGACGGTTGGGGAGCAGAGCATGGATGCTGAAGGTCATTCAGCCCCAGGGGGCATCAGAACCCAGGATACAAGGTGGATTGAGCAAGGATGGCCCCAGGTTAGGGGAGGGATTCCAGAGCCTGCCCTCCAGGGGGCCAATGAGCTCTCAGACTATATAAATACTAGAGCCTCTCTGCTCCCAGAGACTTCTATCGGATCTTGTTGGTGCTTGTGAGGATATTCTGCTCCAACTTTCGAGTTTGGCCTTCTCTCTGTATGAAAGGTAATTTTTTCTGTTCTGAGATTTGAAACCGAGGACCTTAGCTTTGAGAGGCAGGTATAGGCTAGATATGGATGTTGGATGAGATAGGTTTATTTTAGATGAGAGGTTTAATTTAGCTAGCTTACGACCTGGGTCAGGCTGAGTAACACACATCTGCGTTCCTCAATACCACCAATGCCTACTTTCAGAGCTTTTGGTATTCTGTGTAGTTTGGAGCATGTCCTGGAACGCGCTCGGTAGACTATGCCAGCCTGGAACGCACAGGTCAGCCTGCCTAACTAGGATTAAGTGCTTGAGCCTGCACTGACCTGCTTGCTTTAGAACTTTTAAAAACTAGAATTTTAAATGAACATAGCCAAGGATTTAGCTTCCTGGCCCCAAGTCAGCTGAGTGTAGTCACACCTCACAGGAGGCAAGACCTGCAGGCAGATTGTATATAATTTTAGCGATGTAGAAATTTTATGAGTGTTTGTAGGTTTATGAATGACACTTCTAGGAGTTTCAGAATGTCCCAGGCAATTGAATTGGATTTGTTGGAGAAGCCAAATTAACAATGGACTTGGGTCAATTTTGGGACCCGATATTAACCACGCTGAATTCACATATCTTTTAGGTTTTTTGTCGCATTCGAGTGAACTGTTCCAATGTTTTTAGTTTGCTGGTGGATAAATATTTTTTTCAGAATGTGCATCTCTCTGGACTATGTCAGCCTGTGATACTCAAACTATGGGGTACTTTGTGTTCTGGAAATAGTGCCGCCAGGTTTTGAGCACTACTTTGACATTGTTCATAAGTGTGCGGTTTCCCCACTTCTTAGTGACTCATCCAGATTCCGAATAGTGTGGGGCACTCTTTGGACTTGGGCTACAATGGGTCCTTTGGTAGCGTGTGTCTGGGTTAACTGCGGTGTCCTGGGACCTGGGACTCCTCGGGCATGGAGGGGAGAATGTTGAGCGGGGAGGAAGGTTTTGTACATCGCTTGCACAGTAGCCAGGGACCGAAGCCGTATTTGAAAGGACAGTGGGGGGTCGAGGTTCCCCCAGGCTTGAGGGGACAACCCACAAAGCGGTCATCAATGTGGTTGCCCTCTCTGAGTCAGAACTGGAATGTGCTTCCACTTTGTGCCTCGCTGTGTGGGACAAGCATTACTGTTGAGCTCATTGGAAATTCTTGTGCACAGGTGCTGAGCTCAGGCTTGGGAGTGTGAGGAGTGCTGCACTCTGCTAAAAATGCTGGGCAAGTTAGGTGTGATGGGAACATTGTTCATGTATGTTCCGTGGACCTAAAACGGAGCCCAGTAATGGTGAGACCTAAGCTACAGCGGTTACATTTTGAAAGCGGATTTTTCTCTGGGAGCTTTTGAGACATTTTCACTAGGTTCAAGTTTCGCCTTGGTTGTAAGAAAAGCAGTCTAGGGCACATGTCTCAGGGTATTTTGTGTGTGTATGTGGGGGTTGAGACAGGGCTTCTCTCTGGCTTTTGAGGCTGTCTTGGAACTAGCACTCCTGAACCAGGCTGGTCTCGAACTCACATGCCTTCCTCTGTCTCCCGAGTGCTGGGATTAAAGGCAGAGAGAAACAAATCAAGGCCTTAACGGGAACTCGGAAATTCCTTGAGCTATGTTGCAAACCACCTTTGTCATTGTTTTTGAACTCCTTGAACTATGTTGCAAACCACCTTTGACATTGTTTTTTGAACACGCTCTGTGTGACCAAAACACCTCAGTGTTTTTTGGTTTTGTTTTTACCAAGACAGGGTTTCTCTCATTTGGAGTCAGATCCACAGGCTTCTGCCTCACAAGTGCTAGTATTAAAGGCTTGCCACACCATTGTGAACTCTATGAGGCCCTTTTTGAGATAGGCTGTTGATGCTGGAATTCCTGCCTACCAGGAGCACAGATCTTGTTTCTTCTAGGATTAGGGCATAATGTACTTCCAAGTGGTTTTCTGAATTTTTGTGTATGTGTGTGTGTGTCGGGGGGAGCAGGTGGTAGAATCCTAGTAAATTGTCCAGGTTGTCCTGACTGCCTCTTGGGTGCTAACTGTAACAGCCACAATACTGGGCACATTTTACCTTTGTGCATGCTCACCATTTGGCCTGTGCTTACTCCCCTGTGTCAGGTCACTGCAACCATGTTGGTTCCTGTGATATATGTGTCGACTTCATGCTTGATGGCAGGCTCGTTAACATGTTTCTGCCATTTACCATTAGTGAGCATACTGTAGCCTGGAGCTTGCACGGATAAGGATATATATATATGTTCCTGTAGGTCCTGGAGTTCAAACCCAGCTTCTCTCATGTAGTCTGTTGTCTTTCACCAATTGTTCATTTTCCTGGTCCTCCCTGTAGCTCTGTCTGCTCTTGAATGACCTGCCTTTGGTTCATAAAGGCACAAGCCATCATGCACGGCAGAGGTAAACATTTGTTCAGCCCAGATGGTAACCATCGGCATGCAATCTATATAGCTCCTTAGGAGAGAATAGAGTCAGGGTTTCATGCATGCTAGCTAGGCAGCCAGTCTTCCAGCTTCTCCACATGTCCTGCCTTCTCCATGTATTGAGGCCTCATCTGTGTGGATAGCAGATACAAACATTCCTGGATCTTTCTAGGTATACTGCCTCTGGGACCTTGGTTTATAACCCCAGGCCACTTAGTATATTTTGTGCTTCTGTTTTTTCTAGTGTACAGATTTCCAGTGTGATTACAATGTTGAGTTGTGAAGTAGGAAAACAAACAGCTTTTTTGGGGGTTTTTCTAGACAGGGTTTCTCTGTGGCTTTGGAGGCTGTCCTGGAACCAGCTCTTGTAGACCAGGTTGGTATCTAACTCACAGACATCTGCCTGCCTCTGCCTCCAGAGTGCTGGTATTATAGGCTTGTGCCACCAACCCTCAGCTAAAAAGACAAATTTCTAAGGAATTGGCTGGGCAGGGAAATATTGCCCCCCCCTCTTATATCTGCAAGGATTCTAGGTTACTGCTTGAATTGCCTCTGGAAAATGTGCAAATATTTGTGGGTCTAGAGAAGCCAAGGCAAGCAGAAGTAAGAGGTGGAGGACAGCCAAAGCTACAGAAACACTTTGTCTCTAACATAATATACCCAACTCCTCCAAATTAAGTGTCCTCTGCCCTTATTTTAATCTGCAGTTTCACACATTCGACAGTAGGTGGGAGTCTTGTCACAGTGACTGACTGAAATGTCCAGTATTCAGATTTTTGTGGAGTTCCAGGGCAGCTTTGACTGTTACACAGAGAAAAGGAAAAGTCACACACAAAATAATGTCTCTCAAGTGCTGGATCACAGCTGTCCGAGGGAACAAAAGTCCTGGTGGCCTCCGTTCTTTTGCTGCATTCCTGCTCAGCACCCAATATCCAAGTACGGTTTTGTGAGTCTAAGCGCAGCCAGGCTACTGTGTGTCATTTTGTTCAGGTCTATTCCAAACAGCCTGTGGACAAACATGGGACTATCACTATGGACTACAAAGACAGCATCATGCTACCCTGCCTTTTAGCCTGTCTTCCTTCCTTCCTTCCTCCTTTCCTTCCTTCCTTCCTTTGTGAAGATTTATTTATTACTTATACAGTGTTCTTCCTACCTGCCAGAAGAGGGCACCAGATTGAATTGTAGATGGTTGTGAGCCACCATGTGGTTGCTGGGAATTGAAGTCAGGACCCCTGGAATAGCAGTCAGTGCTCATAACCTCCTAGTCATGTCTCCAGCCACACAGCCTGTTTGTCAAATATTATTTTCATTAGTTCTGTATGCAGTGCTTCCTGCTCTTGCACAGGGCCAAAGTTCAGTTACACATACAACCATTTTTAACTCAGTTCAAAGAGATCAGCTGTCCTTTTCTGGCGAATATCAGCTCAATGCATTTGGGCACATACATACATACATACATACATACACACACACACACACACACACACACACACACACACACAGAGACACACACACACACACACAGAGAGAGAGAGAGAGAGAGAGAGAGAGAGAGAGAGAGAGAATCATTAATATTTCTATTGCTTGTTTGTTTGGATTTTTTTCCAACAGCGTTTGTCTGTGTAACCTCGGCTGTCCTGGAATTCTATCTCTAGACCAGGATTGCATTGAACTCCCAGAGATCTATCTGCCTCTGCCTCCCAAGTGCTGGGACTACAGGGTTGTACCACCATGCCCAGTCTGCTGCCAATCTTCTTAACTACTGAGCCATCACTCTAGCCACAACAATCCAAATCTCAAGGGAAAGGACAATAAATAACCAAGGAGAAAGACTTTTTCTGCCATGTTTGGTACCAGGAGAGCATTGATCTGAAGGTGACCTCAGACTTGTAGGAGTTCTGTCTGTCAGAGCCCAGAGATGGCTATGCTTCATCTTGACCCAAGGTCAGAGACTTCAAAACTGTCCTCAGTATTCCAAGGTTAAAGTCGTGAGGTCTAAGGCATGGCTACTATAGAATGTTTGATCTTAGTCTTGAATGACTTTGCCTAAATAACTACAGACTTGGTCTGAGGTGTGGTTACTCTTGACCCTCAAGGCCCATAAGGACAAGTTGAGTCTCAGGTGTGGTTATCAAATGTTTACTGGATTAAGGTAGAAATTGAGTTTGTTCCTTATACATGATAAAGAAGTCTTTTGCCATGTTCCCATTTTGGTTGGGGTACTTATGAATGCTAAAGAATAAACTTGGTAAGTCCAGTATTCACGCACTGGATTGCCCTCTTGACTCTATCCTGTTTCTCTTTTTTTTATGGGTCTTTACCTGCCATTTGTCAATCTATTCTCCCTCTCAGGTATGAACCTGGCAAGTTGGCTGGATCCCACTGAAGCCTAACATGGATTGATTACCACAACTGTGCAATTCAGAAACACAGGTAAATGCAAAACATTAAACATTTATTTTCAGTGTTGTAACATACAGCTCTGGTGATGCTAGGAAAGCAGACACTCTACTGTCAAACCATCCTCCTAGCTCACATTTTCAGGTAAGGCCCCAGGCTGGCCGTGAACCTGCAATTCTCTTACTTCAGCTTCCTGTGAAGTGGTTTTGTTTGTGCTTTTGCTGTTAATACTGTTCCCTATGGTGTTCTTTGGAGACCCAAGATCAACCTATAGATGTTTTTCTTTCCACCTACCAGGGTTCTGATGGTGTAGCCTGTCATCAAGCTTGGCAGTAGATGCTTTAACCTGGTAAACCAGCTCACCAGCCCTCTAGTTTTGTTTTAGGATGAGTATTTTGCACACATGCATGACTGAACCTCATATTGCAGTTCCAATGGAGGTCACCAGGGGTGATTCGATCTCCTGCAACTGGAGTTGGATCCCCTGGGAACAGGTTGTGAACTGCAGAGTAGGATCTGGAAACTGGGACCTCTGCAAGAGCAACAAGTGTCCTACCCTCTCCAGCCTCCTTACTCCCAATGTTCAGTTTGCTTGTTGGAGACAGGGTCTCTCTGCTGCCTTGGCTGGCGTGGAATTGTTATGCCAAGTTTGTGAGATCTCAAAAAGAGACCACCAAGGAGCTGACTCCCTGATGCAAATGAATGCCTCAGTTGTTATGGCTTTTTAAAGGAAACAACGACAAGAAGGGTGGTATGTGCATTGGCTGTTCAGGATTGGATAAGAGTATGTGACTTTGGCTGTGTGGTGGTGGCAGCAGCCTTGGCTAGAGTGGAATTCTTAGAGAAATACCTGCCTCTGCCTTCCATGTGGTGGCATCAAACATGTTCCCAACCACTCTTGGCTCCTTAGTCCCAATATTGAGTGTCTTTAGACAATAATAAATAAAAACCACAGGACACTCCTAGTTGTATTCTCATTTACAAATGCAGAGAGCATGGTGTGGAAAGCATGTCCAGTGGGTAAATAACAGACTCAGAACTCTCAGATGCCAGCTGAGACTGGTTTCATTTAAAAGAACAAGAGAGGTCTCAGAGGTTGGAGCACTGTCTGCTCTTCCAGAGGTCCTGAGTTCAATTCCCAACCACCACAGATTGCCTCACAACCATCTATAAAAAGATTTGGCGCCCTCTTCTGGTTGGCAGACATACATGCAGGCAGAATACTGTGTACATAATAAATTAACACTTAAAAAAATAAATCAAAAGTGGAGCAGTGGTGGCCCACACCTTTTTAATCCCAGCACTCAGGAGGCAGATGCAGGAAGATCGCTGTGAGTGGTCTCCAAGAGCTAGTTCCAGGACAGCCTCCAAAGCCACAGAGAAACCCTTACTTGAGGGGAAAAAAAGCAAAAGTACAGGAAGTAAAGTTACTGAGCAGCACTGTTGTGAAGCAGGGTGAGTCTGAGAGTATAGCCAGTATAGTAATAGATAACAGAAACCTAACATCCCAATAGCAAGAGCTGGAGATATGGCTCAGTGGTTAAGACTGCTCTTCTAGAGGAGCCACGTTTGGTTTAGTTGTTACACAAAATCCTGTAAATGATACTCCCGGGCCAGATGCTCATACCAATAGATAAAAAGAAAATGCCCAAATTAAAAATGCTTATTGCCCAAGCAGTTTCTAAACACCCGCAAGGTATGTCACGCGTGTGTGTGTCTGTGTGTGTGTGTGTGTGTGTGTGTGTATGTTTGTCTAATGGGGGATTCCCTCTTCATGTGGAATTTCTTCCTGTGCCTCATTTCGGAGTTAATCACAGGGGACTGCCCAATCACGCATGACAGATTGATGCTATATATGCTATCCTTTGGTAAATTGCAATTTGTCCATGTTTCTGTAGATACTTTTTCCAGACTAATATTTGCCTCTGCCCATTCTGGTGAAAATTTAAAAGATGTTAAAAGTCACTGTCTACAGGCTTTTGTCTACATGGGGTTCCCAAAACAAATTAAGACTGATCATGGCACTGCTTATGTCAGCAGAGGTTTCAGTCAAGATTTTGAAATTACCCCCCCCCAAACTGGTATTCCTTACAACGCCCAAGGACAGGCTATTGTGGAACATGCCTAGGACACTATTTAGTTAACATAAAGAAGGGGGACCTTGAAGATCACCTTTGCTCCCCTAACTCTATCACTTATTTTCTATCTTAAATTTTTTAATTGTGGATGATTCTTGTAACTCCGCAGGAGACCATCATTGGTGGTCCACTGCACAGAAGAGACCACTGGTTAATTGGAGAGACCTTCCCTCGGGCCTTTGGAAAGGGCTAGATCCAGTTTTGGTGTTAGCCTGGGGTTCTGTTAGTGTTTCCCACAGGATAGGGAGTCTCCAATTTGGGTTCCTGAGTGTTGTGATCGCCTGGTTCCTGCTGAAATGCCTCAGCCATCTCATGACTCACTGGGTGTTGGGACCCTGTCCTCACAGGGTCTCTCTGACTTGTTTTCCAGCATAACCACAGGTACTTCCTGTTTTTCTGATCTCCCCAAATAGGATCCTGATGTGAACCCTTTGTTTTGGGATTTTTGTAAGTTTGTATACAAGGCTGCTCCACTATAAAAGTGAGGAACATTCTCTCAGAAACTGAACCAGGCATCTTGTGGTTCATCCAACTCTCCAGGCTTTTGCACAATACTCGGACTTAGTGGTGGCCAAGGGAGAACACAAGAGGATTTTCCACAGAGATCAGTAAAGAGAGGGGACCCTGAGAGATCACCCTCAAAAGGCTGCTAAGCAAGTAAGGAGTTGTGAGGGTAGATTGCAAAAGGTACTAGAAAATAGGTACCTCAACTCCTAAGAGAGTTGGATTGTAAAGGCACTGGAAAAGGGGGTACCTTAACTCCAAAGAGAGTTGGGTTGTAAAGGCAATGGAAAAGTTGTGCCTCAACTCCTAAGATAGTTGGATTGGAATAGAGATCACAGTCAATCACACAGATAATGTTTAAAGAGACAAGGCACTGGTAAGATTTCCTTTTAACTTTTGGTTAAGTAATAATGCTAAGAAAATTATTTAAGAAATACAAGAAATCCTCCACTGAGGAATCCTTCTCCCTTGAGCTGCACACCAGCAGTCAGCTGACCCAGCAGCCTGAGCCATTGTTCACTCAAGCCGGCTGTGGGCTCCAGTCAGCCAGCAATGATGTGGTGTGCACAGGCTGGCTGGAGAAATCACCTCCTGAGAAAAAGTTGGACCACCATGCTTGGAAGAAACGCTGGTTCATCCTCCGGAGTGGTCAGATGACTGGTGATCCAGATGTTCTAGAATACTATAAGAATGAACACTCCAAGAAACCCCTGCGGGTCATCAACCTAAACTTCTGTAGCCAGTTGGGTGTAGGCGTTACCTTCAACAAGAAAGAGCTCCAAAAGTGTTTTATGTTTGATATCAAAACCAATGAGCGCACCTTCTACCTGGTGGCTGAGACAGAGGCTGACATGAATAGGTGGGTCCAGAGCATCTGCCAGATCTGCGGCTTCAGTCAGGCTAAAGGGAGCACTGATGCCCTGAGAAACCTTTCTTCAGTCAGTCATAGTCACTGCTCTTCACCAGCTGAATTCAGCAGCTCCATTCAGCACCTGTTCCCAGCAAGGTCCTTAGACCTTTCACACTCTAGCCAGCTACCTCTGTCAAGCTGCATCCAGCCTGCCGTGTCCACCACTGCACCTCAGGATTATCAACACTTGCACCAGTGCATAAGTGGAAGGACAGAAAATGCAAGGAATGCCAGCTTTTCTCAGAGGAACCTACAGGAGAGTGATACAGCTGCACAAAATCTTGCCCAGGGCAATAGACTCAGTATCAACAGAGTCAGCAGTCAGGTCCATGACTTCTCTAGCCTTCCAAAGCAAAGCCAATACAGTGGTTTTGACCTCCCTCATAGCCTGGCTTCACACAGCCACACCAAATGCAGCCTCATAGGGTGTCTGGCAGATAGTGAGGATGTGTACACCTTCAAGGCACCCAGAAACATCACATGTAGGGAATTGGGAGACCTCCCAGTGGACTCAGCCATATCTCCCCCACCACTGCACCCCAAGACACCTTTCGGGGACAGCTCTCAACAAACACCTCCAGTCAGTGACTACAAGTACCCAACACTAGGCAGAGAAACCGCCTACTGGTGTGCTAAATCTCCAGAAAAGGTTATCCTGGGTCTATCAGACCCAGGTCTATCAGACAATGCTAGCTCTGATGACAACTATGTGTCTGTAAACCCAGGTTCTGACATCCCCATGAGCACAATGCCCCATCACATTGCCAGCTGAGGAAGCGAGATCCAGCCACCCCCAGTCAATCGCTAACTCAAGCCTGGCCGAAAGCAAAGCCAGAACCCCTTGACCTGAGAAACAACACTGTTATCAATGAGCTCCCTTTCAAGTCACCTGTCACCAAGTCTTGGTCCACAGTCAAACACACCTTTAACCCCATATCCTCTCAGTACTGCCATTCCATCTCCATTACAGACTTTGGAGACTGTGAGAACTGTGTCCCTATGCAGAACCCGACGTCTTCATCCCCTGTACCCAGTGGCACTAACAATCCAGCTCCAAAAAGAGTACTGTTAATGTGAATTCCATTGACCCAGACTTCCAGCCCCCCTCTCCGAGCCCTCAACACAAGCCATCACATCATTGGTCACATCATATGAGAAAGGAGAATATGTCCAAATAGATGAAGAAAAGAACCAGGCCTTACAAAAGTCTATACAGGAATCGACAAAGATGCAAGAGTCCTAAAGATCCTCCAAAGATGCCAGGCTATGGTAAGGATGGCCATCCCCCAACATCTCCTCTCCTTTGTGAGTTTTGTTCAAAAGATGTATGTATGTTCTGTATGTATGGTGTTGTCACACATGTGTGTATGAAGTGTGATCATAATTGTGTCTCTGTTAACAAAATAATGGTATTGAGCTGTCTTTAAATTGTGTAATTGCTGGGGAAGAAGCAGCAGTTGTTAAAGTACAGGTTGCATGGGAGAAAAATTTCTGCTTTTTACCATGGAGGGTGAAGAGCTGTGGATTCGTTCCGACTGGTATGGTTTCATGGGCCAGGATCCCCTGAAGCAGTGGCCCAGATGATCCTAATATTTGTTTTCATTTAGATTTGGTCTGTTAGAAATGGTAGTGTTCACAGGCAATCACATTTAAAAGGAAAGGGAGGAATATTATATAGAAATGATACTTTGTATTGGAGTGGATCCTCATTTGTTGATACTTTGTATTGGAATGGATATTCATTTGTTTATATTAGTTAGGTTTTCTAGATATATAGATATTCTTCAGACCATTCTAAGACCTACGGAATATCTGGCATTTAAATGGTATAGGGTTTTTCTTGACAGTGAGACACAACTGCTCCTGGCACACCAATTACATCTGAGCAGAAGATGAGCATCGAAGAAATAAAGTTTGCCTTTGACATGGCAAGACTTGCTATTTGGGCAAGAAGCTGCTCTTTCCTGAACAGTTTGACTGTTGCTTTATAAACTGGACATGCAGGACCCACAGGAAATTGACTGCTTAAACAAGATGGACAGTCATGAAAGGTTCCTGCTTCATGGAAGAGTCTGCCAGACATTCTACAGGACACAGAAAAAAGGTGACAGACCAACTGCCAATGCAGTTGGACAATTTAAAATTTCCTACTTTGCTGAGAAGTCTGTCAGACACTTTGTGACCTGTAGGCTAAAAATGGATGCCCCAACTTTACCAAGAGCCTTTGGGTGACTGTCTAGGAAGCAAGATGTGTCTGTCAGTTCTAGAGTTTATATATTATCCTTCTATGGTCTTTGATGGAGTTGAAGATAGATAGTTATAGTAACACACTAAGATAGAATGGTTAAAATCTTATAGTTCTTACTTGATAACTGTTTTGTTATATATAAAGAAGGGGGAGATGTTGGGAACCAGACACCACAGGGTATCTGAGTTGTTTTCCAGCATAACCACAGGTACCTCCTGTTTTCCTGACTTCACCCCACTGGGATCAATATCCTTTTGTGAACCCTTTAACCTGGGGTTTTTGTAAGTTTGTATTTTAGGCTGCTCCACAATAAAGGTGAGAGCCATTCTCTCAGAAAGTGGACCAGGCATCCTGTTGTTCATCCAAATCTCCAGGCTTTCACCCAATATTTGGAGTTAGTGGTGGCCAAAGGCAGCCAGAGAGCAGCATGCACAAACAGACTCAGCCATCTGCTGGCATAGACGATGGTTCCACGGCAAGGGATAACACTGTCATCCTAACATGTCACAGATTTTCAGGTTTAAAATAAACCCAGGAGCCAGAGTCCTCTGGGAATACATCATGCCTAAAAGCTAATCAAAATGCTTTTATTTACTCAACATGACTCCCAGAAAGAACTAAATATGAGTTTGCTCATGTCAAGTCATTTTAAGTGAAAAGGGAAATTATTTTTATATTATATGTGCATGCTTAACTATCCTC
The DNA here is from genome assembly GCF_003668045.3 of Cricetulus griseus. Taxonomy (NCBI): domain Eukaryota; kingdom Metazoa; phylum Chordata; class Mammalia; order Rodentia; family Cricetidae; genus Cricetulus; species Cricetulus griseus. The sequence continues at coordinate 3,762,938 of NW_023276808.1, forward strand.
TCTCTTCTCATGTGTATACAAGGAAATGCTCATACATATGATTAAATAATGGTCAAAATTTTTTCGAAGAATCTATTTCACAACAGAAAGTACATGTATGAATGTGTACATGGACATATATATGTAATGCAAATTTGACTTTTAATGAAAACATATATTTCAAGAGGTAGCTTTAAATATGGAAAGAACCTAACAGATCATTCACTCACTCACCCAGGTTCTTTATTTCACAGAAAAAAAACAAACAAAATAAAACACATTGCCCCTCCCCACAGAAGCTGAGTACTCCTATAAGGCCTGTCTGTGCAATAATGATATGTGCACACACGTAAAATCCACAATGAGGCTCTTCTTAAGTCCAGTCACACAGGTACATTCTTCTCCCCTTGAGTCCGGGACAGCACCCCAGTTCCCCAGGCCCCTGCAAAGCACTGACCAGCGATGCTATTTTCCAGAGTTTTGTGTGATTGCAGGAAGGTGCCCTGAAATCTGACTCACTCTCACTCACCACTGAGCCTTTAGCACCAGGCAGTAGTCATTTAACTGTGCGGAGCAGATATTTAACTGAACATTGAATGAATGATAACCACTGTTATGAACCATTGAAAAAATCCATGCTTCCTCAATGTCCTTTTACGATCATTTTGGAAATGTCTGTAACATCCTGTGCTGTCTGTAGGGTACACCCTTGTATTGGGAGTGCTTCCAAATAGCTGAATCGAGACTTCCATTCCCTCTCTGTGGGTGTCTCTTTCTCTCTTTGGTTCCGAGTTTGAAGCAGGGTCCTTAGAATTGCTGACATCATGTTCTGCTCACTGAGCTACACCCAGCCCTAAACAGAACTAACAATTATTCTGTATCTGATGATAAGGGCTTCACACTTTGCCTGTGGCCGCATGCCCTGTCCTTCAAGGCACAGCCATGTTGGGCTTTGTGGATTTCCTGACACACACATCATCACCTAGTGTCTGGAGTATTGAAATTCATGGGAGCTTTCCCACAAGACTGTAGACCAAGGGACGTGAATAATCTGTATAGAAAATGAGGATCTCATTAATATCATAATTTAAAATAACAACTTCCCCCAGCAATAACAATCATTTAAAAACAATAAAGATTCATCAGGTTCTGGAATATATAAGCAGGATGACAAATGCTGTCCACACAGCAACTGGTAGTGAGCAGCACCAACAACCTTAGAGGTGAGCCCCACAGCTGTGGGCAGAGGACTGGCAAAGACTGATGTCACCCCAGAGGCATGGGATGCAAAGCAGAGAGCCTTCTTCTCATCTCAGCCACTACCCAGGCTTTTGCTTTATTTCAGCTTTGGGGGTCGTTAGGATCCCTTGGCTTGTTGCCCCACCCTCCAGTTTCGTGGTCAACAGTCTAGCTCCTATCTATCTTGCTTCTTTCTCTCGTCTCTGCTTCTGTTACCGCATGTCCTATTCTGACACCAACTGTTTACTTCTGTTCCCTTTGAAGACACCGAAGTTGCATGGGACACATCTGGATGCACTCTCCATCTTAAGATCTATGGCTTAGTCACTCGTACAGGTCTCTTTTTGCCAGTAAGAATCCCGAATCCCATGATTGGAGTACTGGTGAGCTGGAGATTCCCAGAACAACCACATTATAATTTCAGCATGTGAAACATAGCAAAAGGAGCAATCAAGCTTTGCATGTGTACAACTATGCCAGCTGGGTCTGGAATGATGGAATGAGTGCTTAAGAGCAAGCATACTGCTCTTTCAAGAACTGGAGTTCAGGACCCAAAACTCATATCAGGTGGCTCACTAGATCACTCTGCTGTTTTACCAAGTCAGGTTCCGTGTCCCCACTTTACCAACTGAGCTTTTTGTATCTGGTGAGATCACTCAAAATGCCACATCTTTTTTTTTTTTGGTTTTTCAAGACAGGGTTTCTCTGTGGCTTTGGAGGCTGTCCTGGACCTAGCTAAAAGACCACATCTTACCGATCCCAAATTTTAAGAAGCAAAGAAAGAAAATGACACAGATTTAATCAAAGGAAGAAATAATGATAGGTTTATTTAAAATTTTCCAGTAGAGAAAACCTGTTAGTGTTGGAATAAAGGTACTCAATGTATAAGAGCAGGGGAGAATAGAAAAAAATTAACAAAAGAAAACAAAACCAAACAGTATAAAACAAAACCAAACAAAAAAAAATGTTTGAAATGGATTCCAATAGGGATCTTCTTTAAACCTGTGAATAATGAACACAGTTACCAGGTTTGGCAAACAATTCATTTGGAAATTAAAGCCTATGTCTGTATTGTAAACTCCATAAAAACTGATCATTGAATTCAAGACTTTCATATACTGGGCACTGAAAGACAAAGCCAGTTGATTTGCAAATAAAAGGAATTATTCATTTGTTCTCACAGTTTCAGGAATTAACCAGCTGCTTTACTGTGATGTAGAGCAGATGAGATAAATGACAGGAAAGGAAAAATCAGACAAAACTCTAAAAAACTGAAACACAGCAAATTCAGACACCAGCTTGCTCATTTAAGACAACAAACTGAACGTTATGGCATAGTCTACATTTGTGGTCGTCATTTCCTTTCCCCCACCCCACCGACAAATAGCTTCTATATCCTTTAGCCATTTAGACTATTTCTGACCTCCAAATATTCTGTATACACATATTTAGCAAGGAGCAAAAGCCTGATGTCATTCAGACAGCACTACAGTCAGCATACAGTTTTAGAAAGAATACTGTGTATGTCATAAAGATTCATCTTTAAAGGCAAACAAAGAACCTCATTCATTTTAAACAAATAGTTTTAAAACTTTATGAAAACCCATCAAAAGATGATTCAGGGTGGGCTCGGAACCTGATGAAGAGCATACTTCAAAGACGATTATCGTAACATTCTGCCAAACACTCCCTACCAAAGGACTGCTCAGGATTGTTCTTCTTCTAATAGATAATTTGTCCCTGGCCTGGCCATCTCTTTTAAAACTATACACAAAAGTCCTGGTAAAAGTCAACATTTATTTGATCATTCAACAGAATGTCACAATGTAAACTAAACAGATTCTTGATATCAACATCATGTTACCAATGTTTGTTAATTTCTCAATCCAACAGCTGGTCACAGAGGTCAAGTATTATCAAGGCTCCCTTGTCAGGTTTTCACCCATCTGACATATCCATCCTTCAAATACATGCATGGTTCAATAGTTTGCAAGACAGACGCCAGAGGCCCTTTAAGACACTGAGGAAATAGGATTGTGGGGAGAACCCATCTGGGTAAGAACTTTATCCAGCCACTGGAGAGGGCCATGCAGATGTATCGCAATCCAGCAGGGGGTGCTAGTAACATCCTGCCTGTGGTACGTGGCTCCCCAACCCTAGAAAAAAGAAAGCACACTGGTGTCATTTAACTCTCTATCATATTGAGTCACTCTACCAAGTAAAAAATCATATGATCAGTTCACATAACTATATTTGGACTCATGGCTATGTCCCACAAGAAAACAAACATCCTGCAAAAGCATGGGTAATTTGGGGGGATGGATGTTTTCCACCAAAAGTCTACCCAAGGATCCCAGGATCACCTATTTAGTCTGGTATAGTGGCACACGCCTTTAATCCCAGCATTCGGGAAGCAGGGGCAGGCAGATCTCGGTGAGTTCCAGGCCAGTCAGGGTACAGAATGTGACCTTTTTTACAAATAAAAAAATAAATAAAAATTATTAGTGTAGGGTAATTACAAAATTAAAATACATTCAGCAGTTGTTTGAATAAAGATATTTTAGCCAGGAGGTGGTGGTGTACGGCTTAGATACCAGCACTCAGGAAGCAGAGGCAGGGGGATTTCTGTGAGTTCGAGACCATTGTGGTCTTCAAGAGCTAGTTCCATGACAGCCTCCAAAGCCACAGAGAAACCTTGTCTCGGAAAAAAAAAACAATAAAAGATACTTTAAATATTTATTTCCCACTACATTAATGTTATGTTAGCACTTGACTTACTTATACTTTTAAGACTTACTTTTAATGGGTAGCCCTGGCTGGCCTAAACTCCCTATGTAGACCCAACTGGCCTCAAACTCAGAGCTTACCTGTCTGATTTCTGAGCACTGGAATAAAAGGCATGTATTATCAAACTGGCTTTATTTTTTAATATTTTATTTAAAAATTGTGCAAATATGTACATGTTGAGTATGGATTTTCCTATGAATGTGTGGTATCTGTGGATTTCAGAAGATGTTGGATCCTGGAGGTAGAGTTACAGGCTGTCGTGATCCACTTCAGCTGGATGCTGGGACTGAACCCAGGACCACTGTAAGAGTCCTACACCTTTAACTGAACAATCCCTTGCCCCTTTATCTGTGTGTCCATGCCTGGAGAGTACAGGGGTCTACACTGGCTGTCTTCTTCAGTCACACTCCACTGTGTTTTCTGAGATGAGTTCTCTTGCTGCACCTGGGCTTTTGTCAATCAGGCGAGACTGGCGGCCAGCAAGCCTAAGGGATCCTATCTGTCTCCCATGCTGGGACTACACACAGCACTGCACCCAGCTTTTTGTTGTTGTTGCATGAATGTGTGTTAATGTACACCACAGTGTGCATGGGGAGCTCAGAGAACAAATCTGTGAAGTCGGTTCTTCTCTCACCTTTTACACATGTTGTGTAGCAATTTCTTCAAAGATAGGTTCTCTCTTAGAGGGAATCTCCAGAATTGCCGAATGTTCTAAGGGGAGGTGAAACACTCCACCCTCTAGACAAACTCCTTAAAACTCAGGAAGCAGACATCGTAAAATCTTTAGTAAGTCCCTGAAACTGACCAGATTCACTAGGCCCTCCTTCCCCAGGATGATATGAGCAGTAAGGATTGCTAACACACACAGACTGACTAGGCTGCCTGCTTCTGGAATAAAACATGCTCCAGCCTGTTGAGTTGTCTGCATTTTAGGTATCGAACTCTAGATTCTCAGCTTTTGTGAGCGGCCACACATGCTGGGGTTGGCTCTTGGCGATGTAGCTGTCATTGAGTCATTTCTGCTCCTCTAAGTAACCCCAATAAAACTCAATGGTTTTCCAAGCTGGACTTCAAAGGGACCCAAATTTGGTCTGTCATTGGTTTCTTATCTGAGGTGAGTAGACATTTGTTCCTGTCTCCTCAAGAACAGTATTCATACAACGTGCCTCAGGGGAAATGAACTTGGGATTACATGCTGTGCAGTAAGTTCCTTTACTTTACCCATACAACCATCGTACCAGCTCCCTCGGTATTTTTTTTTCTTGAAATGGGTGCTGAGGATTCAAATCCAGTTGTTTTTTTTTTTTGACAGCGTTTCTCTGTGGCTATGGAGGCTGTCCTGGAACTAGCTCTTGTAGACCAGGCTGGTCTCGAACTCACAGAGATCCCCCTGCCTCTGCTTCCCGAGTGCTGGGATTAAAGGCGTGCACCTCCAATGCACAGCACAAATCCCATTCTTATGGCTGCAAGGGAAGCATTTCACAGAGTGAAAAATCTCCTCAGTCCTAATTTTTTTCCAGACATGGATTTACTCAGCCCAGCTGGACTGAAATTTACTACAGGGTCCAGCTAGCTGCAAACCCTGCAATTGCAGCTAGCTGCAATTCTCTGGCTTCATCCTCCCATGTGCTGGGATTACAGGTATGGGTTACCATGATTGGTTCTCTTCTACCTATTTCTGTGAAACCAAGGTAGAAACCCAAGGCCTCTCACATGGGTGAACCCATCTGGGTAAGAACTTTATCCAGCCACTGGAGAGGGCCATGCAGATGTATCTCAATCCAGCAGGGGGTGCTAGTAACATCCTGCCTGTGGTACTTGGCACCCCAACCCTAGGAAAAAGAAAGCACACTGGTGTCATTTAACTCCCTATCTCATTGAGTCACTCTACCATGTAAAAAGATCATATGATCAGTTCACATAATTATGTTTGGACTCATGGCTATGTCCCACAAGAAAACAAACATACCGCAAAAGCATGGGAAATTTCTGGTGATGGAAATTAGCCACCAAAATTCTATCAAAGAACACAAGGATCACCTGTGTAGTCTGGTGCAGTGGCACATGCCTTTAATCCCAATATTCGGGAAGCAGGAGCAGGCAGATCTCTGTGAGTTCCAGGCCAGTCAGGGTACAGAATGAGACCTTTTTGCAAATAAATAAATAAATAAATATTATTAGTCTTGGGTAATTACAAATTTAAAATACATTCAGTAGTTGTTCGAGCCAGGAGGTGGAGGTGCACGGCTTTGATCCCAGCACTCAGGAAGCAGAGGCAGGGGGATCTCTGTGAGTTTGAGACCATTGTGGTCTTCAAGAGCTAGTTCCAGGACAGACTCCAAAGCCACAGAGAAACCCTGTCTCGAAAAAAAAGATATATTAAATATTTATTTCCCACTACATTAATATTATGTTAACACTTTACTTACTTACTTATACTTTTAAGACATACTCTTAATGGGTAACCCTGGCTGGCCTAAACTCCCTATGTAGACCAAACTGGCCTCAAACTCAGAGCTTACCTGTCTGATTTCTGAGCACTGGAATAAAAGGCATGTATTATCAAACTGGCTTTAATTTTTTTAATATTTTATTTAAAAAATGTGCAAATATGTACATGTTTGAGTATGGATTTACCTATGAATGTGTGTTATCTGTGGATTTCAGAAGATGTTGGATCCTGGAGGTAGAGTTACAGGCTATCGTGATCCACGTCAGCTGGATGCTGGGACTGAACCCAGGACCACTGTAAGAGTCCTACACCTTTAACTCAACAATCCCTTGCCCCTTTATCTGTGTGTCCATGCCTGGAGAGCACAGGGGTCTACACTGGCTGTCTTCTTCAATCACACTGCACTGTGTTTTCTGAGATGAGTTCTCTTGCTGCACCTGGGCTTTTGCCAATCAGGCGAGACTGGCGGCCAGCAAGCCTGAGGGATCCTATCTGTCTCCCATGCTGGGAACACACACAGCACTGCACCAGCTTTTTGTTGTTGTTGCATGAATGTGTGTTTATGTACACCCGCCCCTGATCCCCGCGCGTAAGCCCCGCCCCTGCCCTCGGCTCGTCCCCGCCTCCGGCCTCTCGGACCCACCCCTGCTCTCTGCTCAGCCCCGCCTCCGGCCTCTCGGCCCGCCCCTGCTCTCTGCTCGGCCCCGCCTCCGGCCTCTCGGCCCCGCCCCTGCTCTCTGCTCGGCCCCGCCTCCGGCCTCTCGGCCCCGCCCCTGCTCTCTGCTCGGCCCCGCCTCCGGCCTCTCGGCCCCGCCCCTGCTCTCTGCTCGGCCCCGCCTCCGGCCTCTCGGCCCCGCCCCTGCTCTCTGCTCGGCCCCGCCTCCGGCCTCTCGGCCCCGCCCCTGCTCTCTGCTCGGCCCCGCCTCCGGCCTCTCGGCCCCGCCCCTGCTCTCTGCTCGGCCCCGCCTCCGGCCTCTCGGCCCCGCCTCCGCTCCCGGGCGCTCGCTCAGCTGCTGGGCATCCGCGCTTCTCGGCCATGGAGACCCCTGGGAGTCTGGACAAGAAAGTCAAGCTGAGCGACACCGCGCAGAACGGGGGGAGTGGAGGCCGCGGGCGGGAGCGCGAGGAGCGGGGGCGGCTGTGGGAAGCGCGGGCTGCCCGTGCATCCTGCGGGAGCCGGGGGCGGGGGGACCCAGATTCTTACCCCTATATCTGACTTCTGATTTTTCTTAATAAATATCATTTATGCCAGGTGGTGGTGGTGAAAACCTGTAAAAGCAGCGATCAGGAAGCAGTGGTAGGCGGGTCTTTGTGTGTTTGAGACCATCCTGGTCTCAAAGGTCTAAAAGAACTGTTTTCAAGAGAGGTTCCAAAGCCACAGAGAAACGCTGGCTCAAAAACCAAAAGGACAAAAAATGATTACTTATATTAACACTTCATAAGGTGCCTTAAAAGATATGCTCAGTAAAGTAAAAGGGAATATTAAGACTCTAGTCTCTGGAGCAGTTGGCCATAAAGCCTGTTTCAACTTTTCAAAATAATTTTTGAGATTATAAATGCGTCATATTCACACAGTCTTTTCTGCCTCCAAGCCCTATCAAAACTACATTGTTTTCTAATTCCTGGCCTGTTTTTCTTGAACTCGATTTCACAGTACCACCTGTTACTGTGTGAAGGTTACCTGTGTTTGGTTACAGGATTTCCCAGCGCTGAGGTTTGCTGCAATGGACATTGAGTGTGTAATGGAAAATGAACACAAAAGACCCTGTGCTTTGCATGAGGAACAGGATGTGCTGTACATGAGAGGAGGAATGTCTACTGAAATACAAACTTTCTAGACTAGGGCTCTGTCTCCTGTGCTGTAATGGCAGAGGTGGAAGGACTGTGATATCTGAGTCAATTGATATGGGTGTTCTGGGGAGGCCTGCTGTCAGGATAACTAGTGGCAGGTGTTTTGTGGTTTCTTACCATTGTTATCTTCTTGCTGAACTGAATTGTAGGAAAAAACACAAGGTATACCATGGTGAATATATGGTTTTCAGAGCAAGTCTTTTGAGCCATCATTTCATTTATTTATTTAGTTAGTTATTGACTACTTGTTTTTCAAGAAAAGTTTTACCTCTGAAACATTCATGGCTGTACTGGGACTCACCTTGTAGACAAGTCTGGTATGAACTCACAGAGATCTTATTGCCTCTGCCTCCCAAGGGCTGTTATTAAAGGTGTGTGCCACCAACACCCAGGGAGCTTTCAACTCGGTTGGGACTTAAATGGAACATTAGAGAGAGTGTATATCCATTGGTATATGTAGTGACCTGGACAATGGCCTTTGTCCTCTGTGCTTCTAGTGATGGATTTACTGGGTAATGGAAGAATCTGTAGTCATGCCATGGGGGGTATAATTCTTGCAGTATCACAGTCCAATGTTCACATGTGAGCATTGCTTTTGGTTGCAGTGGGAAAACAAATTAGAAAACTATAGATTTGGTTTCTAGAAGTTCTGAATAATGCATTCCGTTTTCATGTTTGTATTACAAATGTTGCAATTACTTTAGGAACTTCTAGAAAAATGGTTATGTGGATTGTCTTTCATGAATACTTTATTAGAATGCTTGCAACTTAGTATTGCAAATAACCACAATGATGTGATTCAGTGAAGATAAGTTCCAGGGGAGAAAAGGAGTTTCTGATGTGCAGAGATAGCTCAAGTGTACCAGGTGCTGTACAGGTACATATGGCAGATTCCAAGTTATGTGACATAGGCCATGGGATCAGATTTAAAATAACGTTTCTTTTTCTTTGCATTTTTTTTTATTTTGGTTTCAGGAAGCATTTCTATCCTTTTTCAATTTATATTAGAAACAACATTGTTTTACATGTCAATCTCAGGTTCCTCTCCCCTACTCCTCCCCTGCCCCTCACTGACCCTGTATTCTATCCCCTTTCTTCTCCCCAGTGAAGGGAAACCTTTCATTTGTGGTCTTTAATATCTGTCATATAATTTGGAGCAAGGCATAGGTCTACTTCTCTGAGCTCAGACAGTGTTGGTTTATGTGGAATGCACTTCCAAAGTTCCTTCATACACTAGGGATAAATTCTAATCTACTACCAGAGGCCCCATAGATTACCAAGGCCTCCTAACTGACAACCATGTTCAGGGGGCCTGCTGTTTCCCCAAGCTATCAGTCTGTGGTCCATGAGATCCCACTTGTTCAGGTTAACTATTTCTGTGAGTTTCTCCAGCCTGGTGTTGACTCATTTCCTCATCACTCCTTCCTATCTGAAACTAGATTCCAGGAGTTTGGCTCAAACTTTACTGTAGGTGGCTTCTTCTGCTTCCATCAGCTTCTGGATGAATGCTCTAGGATGGCATATCAGGTAGTCAATTATCACATCAGAGAAGGACATTTAAAGTAAACTCTTGACTACTGCTTAGATTGTCAGTTGGTGTCATACTTGTAGATCACTGGACATTTACTTAGTCGAGATTTCTCTTTAAACCTATAATGGCTGTGTCTATTATGGTATCTCTTTTCTTGCTCTGCTATATTCTACCACTGACTCCTTCTTTCTGTTTCCTCAATTCCTCTTCTACCCTCCTCTTCTCCCCTTCTCATTCTCCTGACTCCCTCTCTCCTCCCCCATGCTCCCAGTGACCTCAGGAGACCTTGTCCCTTTCCCCTTCTCTGGCGGGTATTTTCATGTCTCTCTTAGGTTTCTCCCTGTTTCCTAGCTTCTCTGGGAGGTGCATTGTAAGATGGTAACCCTTTCTTCCATGTCTAAAACCCATGCACAAGTGAGTACATACCATGTTTTTTTGACTAGGTTACCTCACCCAGGATAATTTCTTCTACTTCTATCCATTTCCCTGTTAATTTTAATATGCTATTTTTCTGCTCCATTATGTAAATGTACCATATTTTGTCTATCCATTATTCAGTTTAAGGTTATCTAGGTTGCTTCCACTTTGTGGCTATAAAAATAATGCTGGTTTCAACATAGTTGAACAGATGTCCTTGTTGTATGACTATGCCTCTTTTGGCTATATGCCTACAAGTGGAAATGCTGCATCTCGTGGTATTCTGATTCCCATTTTTTTTTTTTTGAGGAACCGCTGTACTTATTTACAAATTAGCTGCAGGACTTTCCATTTCCACCAGCATTGGAGGATTGTTCTCCTTTCTCCACATTGGCCTCATCATAAACTGTCTTTGTTGTTTTTCAGTTTAGCTATTCTGAAAGGAGCAGTATGCTACCTCAGTGGTGTTTTGATTTGCATTTCCCTGATGGCTAAGGATGTTGAACACTTTCTCAAGTGTCTTTCAGCCATTTTAGATTCCTCTATTGAAAAGTTTCTACTTCTGTATCCCATGTTTTAATTGGATTTTTTTGGTGTTTTGGTATGAGCTTCTTGTTTTCTTTGTATATGTTAGAAATCAGCCCACTGCGAAATGTGGGATTGATGAATATCTTTTTCCATTTTATGGGATGCTGTTTGTTTTGTTGACTACATTTGACTTACAGAAGCTTCTCAGTTTCAGGAAGTCCCTTTTATTAATTTTTGTGTTTGTGCTATGGGTGTTGTGTTCAGGAAGTGGTCTACTTTACAAATTCTTCTAGGATACCTACTACATTGTCTTCTAAGAGGGTCAGTGTGGCTGGATTTATGCTGAGGTCTTTGATGCATTTAGACTTATGTTTTGTTCATGGTGATAGATAAGGATCTCTCTGCAGTCTTTTACACACCAGCACCCAGTTATGCCATCACTATTTGTTGAAGATACTTTCTTTTTTAGATTGTATAGTTTTATCTTCATTGACCAAAAATAGGTGTTCTTTTGGGATGTTTCTAGACAGGGTTTCTCTGTGTAGCTTTGGAGCCTATCCTGGCACTCCATCAGGAGACCAGGATGGCTTCAAACACACAGAGATCTGACTGCCTCTGGAAGAAGTTCACAGTATCAAGACTTTAAATTGCAAAATCCATAAATGGTCTCTATTGAGCTTAATTGGCTGTTTTCGTGGTACACAAAAGACAGGGATGCCAGAGTAATGGCAGACCCTGGTGTCCAGGTGAGAATTTCAGTGGGTACAAGTCTCTGCAGGGAATCATGCAGTTGGCCTGACCTATCTGCCTTGAGAGATATATGTCATAGAATATTCAGGCTACAGCTCATGGCTCTTGGGACACAATGTACCTACCGGTTCCTGATGAACTGATGAACTCCATCAGGCAATCAAGCAATCGGACTAATCTGTATTTCTCTATATGATTTCTTAGTTATCTAGGAAGTATGTAAGCTTAACAAGAAAATTGTTCTTAGACATTAATCTTTTTTACCCTGTATGGCTTTCAATTTTCATGTTTTCCTGGCAACTAAAACTGAATTGATCCTGAAATTGCCACTATCTTATGTTTCTGATACAGACATAAAAGTCTGTGTTCTGTCAATAAAATAGTCATATTTTTGTCTTGCTGTGGCCCTCTAGGCCAAACCTGGCTGCATTCCTTTTTGATTGTTTTGGCTGATCTTGGAGTGGTCAGTAATCACAGGTTCTTAGAAGATTTCATGAAATATTTAGCTAGAGTTCATCTATGTGATATTTTGGCCCTGAATCTTTCTTAATCCCTACACATCTCAAGAAAATGAATAATGCTGAGTTTAAGAGTAATTGGCTTATTGATGTCTTAGACAAATTATTGCTTCTGTTGATGGTTATTACTGTTGACTCCTTCAGGTCTACAGTGAAAAGAACACAAGGAGGAAAATATGAAAGTCTCTATTTTGTTAAGGAAAAGAGAATTAGTAGTTTCTTATGTCAATCCATTGATGGGAAAGAGAGTAATTTTCAAGGTTTTTAACAGCATTAAAAAAGATCCCTGCTCTGCATTTAAAGTCTACTAAGGTAGCCCAAGTTATTGACTCTATCCAGCAGTGCTTTAACATTATAGAAGGAGTAGGCAAAGCAATTTCTTGTCTCAGGAGCAACATTATTCAAAAACTGGAAAATTTGATCCAAGCTTGGTAGGGTCCACAAAATCATGGCAGAATCATCTATTTTTTTACAGTCTATGTAACCAATAAAGACGCTAATTATACAGATGACAGATTCTCCTTCTGTGGTCAGTTCTTCTCTATATGACACATCTATGTTTTGGAATGTCAGACTCAAATGAAGATTCTGTGAGAGTTTACGGCAAGAAGCTGTGAAGATGAAGCTGAGTTGCATTTGAGACGACAGTGTTGAGATATCCATGCCATGAGACATCTGTCATGGAGACTTTCCTATGAGGAATGGGAGCAGCAAACGTGTGAGTTAGATAAGGTGTCCTGGGGGTTGGGTGATATTTCGATATATTTTCATAATAAAGCTTATATAGCATCAGAGAGCAGAGCTACCAGTTAAGTGACCAAAAAATACCATAGAGGTTTGGAAAACTGTGGAGAGATTGGAGACAGGAATTATTAAGGAGGGGCTGAGACAGGATCTTTCTGTTTTTGATTCATAAATTGAAGAGGTAGGAGTCACTGATGTCTGCTCAACTGGATCTTTGTTCTTTCTGGTTGTTACCCCCATATCTGACTTCTGATTTTTTCTCAATAAATATTACATATTCCAGGTGGTGATCATGCAAACCTGTAATACCAGCACCCAGGAAGCAATGGTAGGCGGGTCTTTGTGAGTTTTAGACCATCCTAAAAATTCTGTTTCCAAGAGAGGCTCCAAAGGCACAGAGAAACCCTGCCCCCAAAAACAAAAGAAGAAAAAATGATTACTTAAATTAACACTTTATGAGGTTCCTTAAAAGATATGCTAAATAAACTCAAAGGGGGTAATTAAGACTTCCAGAGATAGATTAAATATTAGACTATTAAATTTATATTTTTTTCAAAGCTACTGAATTGGAAAAAACCACATTGGGAGATATTAGATTAAAAAGAAACTGCTAAATTAAAGCAACCTATATAATTTGGAGAAACTTTGATCTCCAAATTAAAACCAAGATATGTGTTACAACAGGGAAGAGGTTTTGCTTTGGTTTCCCCTGGGGATGTGAGGGTGGGGGTGTGGGGGAACCCAATGCCCATTAAAATTGATAAAGATTATATTCAAAGGAAAAAAGATTTCTTAAAACAGACATTTGTCATTAAACCACATTACCATGCAATCTAAATTAATTCATGAGACTAACAGATGTTTTTCATTGGATTGAATATAACTTGCCAAAACTAGAAATCTGCAAAGGTATGTTGAAGAAGGTTTTGTTTTGTCTTTCAAAAACATAATATTCTCCAATGAAGGAATGTAAAGATCACTGGTGTCGTGGGGTTCTAGTACTTTGTCTGCTAGTCAAGAATATGTGTGTCACTGGGTTCTTCTTTTCTTGGACAGTTTTGGGTGTAGTAGTGGTACTGACTAAAATATTTTTCCATGTCTAAAAGACATTTATTTACTATGCTCAATACAGTCAGGATTCTGATTCACATATATGTTTGACCATTTATACCAAAAATATAGTAGAATGCATTGGAATTTATGATGGTATGGCTTATCTTTAGGCACATGAAAAAGCAGGAAAAATAAAAGTTTAACATGTACAAGTCATTAGAAGCAAAGTTGTTAAAACAGGCTACTCAAGAAATATAACTAGTGTGAAAAAAATTTCCTCACTAGCCTCTCTGTCCAATTCGAGGATAATCCACAATGTGTTAACTATTCCCAAATTGTGAGAATTGAAAGCTGAATACTTCAGGTAACTTATCATGGGGCCTTAGGTGTTTCCCAGCAAAAATTTCATAGTGTAATAAATTCTGGTGTGAAAACGAACTTAAAATTTAGTCTTTCTCATTAGGATGGATTCATTATTCACTCAAACAAAAGGACATATCATACTTCCTTGTGAACCTTAATGCATAATTCCTGAGCTAGTCTGAATGTAATTTCCCCCATAAGCTCAAAGGGAATGACACACTTATGAGCTTGCTTTGTTGCTGTAGGTATGGAACTGTTGAAGCAAGTGTGTCACTGGGGCGGGGGTGCATACTGAGATCTTATATATGCTCATGCCATGAACAATGTCCCAGACCATTTCCCTTTGCCAGTGGTCAATATGTGGGATAGGGCCTAGACCCACCCCCGTGTGTCTTGATCAGGGAGTATCCCTTCATGTAGAATGGGCTCCCAAATCTACACACATGCTAGGAATAAGTATTGAAATACTACCTGAGGTCCTGTAGATTTCCGAGGTTTCCTCACTGAAACCCATGTTCCTGGGTTCTGCATCAGTCTCATGCTGGTTTCCCAGCTATCAGTCTAGGGACCAATAGCTCCCCATTGTTCAGGTCAGCTGTTCGTGTGGGTTTCAGCAGTCTGGTCTGGACCCCTCTTCTCATCACTCTTCCTTCTCTGCAACTGGATTCCAGTTCAGTTCAGTGAATAGTTGTGGGGGTGTGCTGCTAGATGAGGGCTATCGGGTGGCACATAAGTCAGTCATCAATCTCACTATCAGGGAAGGGCATTTAAGGTATCCTCTGCTCTATTGCTTAGATTGTAAGCTAGTGTCATAATTGTAGATCTCCAGACACTTCCTTAGTGCCCGATTTCTATTCTATGTAACATACGATAATAACTATTTAACTCATTAACCCAAACCCAACACCGTCAGTGCCTGGAACCAAGGTACTCTGCCACACTGGGCTCCCTCCATCCCTACTGGCCCACCCCGGTCCCTGCCTACCACCGCTGTGGCTGCACCCGATCCATGCATTCATCCGTTTATTAATTTATTCATTCATTTGTTCGTTCATTCGTTTATTTATTCATGGACTCCTAGGCGGGTAGCAAGCACGTGATAGCTGGCGAGCTCATGAATGAATCCCCAGCTTCCACTCATCTTGCCCCTCTTGGCTAGCCAGCTAGCCTGCTGGTCGTTCCTAAACTGCAATGCTGACTGCTGCTGCCTGGCAGCTGTCTGCATTCAGTTCACTGGATCACTCACCTCACTCAGTCACCCATTCACTGATTCACTCCCTCATTCACCTGCAAAACCAGCCTGGTGAGCCAACAGTTCACAGAGAAGATTCCCTGCAGCCTGCACGGAACTGGCTCGGGACTACATTTCCCAGTGTGCCCTGTGTTCCTAACCCACCTCTCTTCTGCCCACCAGCCTCTTGCTTCATCCCGTTTTGTTAGAAACCACTGGACAGTATTCAGTTTCTTTCCTGTGATTTTTTCCAGGGTTGGAAGAAAGGCAAGGGAGCAGAGAGGAGGGTAGTGTAATGAAGAAAGGTAGGATGTGGAGGCCTCTGCTTCACTACATGCTGTGTCTCCCAAGTGAGCTTTTTCGAATTCATTCTGAGTTGGTCTGATTTAGATTGCAGCATCCTCAGAGAGGCTCTTTGATGTGTAGAAACTCTTCAACTTCCCCTGGAGGAAAACTGGAAGTTGCTATGGAAACCAGGAAGACATCAGGGTCTGCAAACTGAGCCTGGGGCGAGTACTATTGAAATGCAAATTGTTGCAGATCTCCAAAGGGATTTTTTTTCTCGCGTGGGAGGCACGGCCAGGAACCACAATATGTGGCTTTAAACACACTCTGAACTTATGGGAGGTGTTCTTGTCACTCAATCCCCACTATCCAATCAGGCCCGCCGTGAGACCTGCCAGTCTGAAGAGGTGCTGGGCTCTTCCTGAAACCAGGCTTCAAGTCTGTTTTGAAGAGGTGACCACGATTTTGTTTACTGTGGTGCAGTGTTGCTGCTGCTGACCTGAGAGCTTCATTGATCTGGGAAACCACAAAATGGTGAGCTATTGGATGCTGTCTACAGATTGGGAGGAACAGATGGTGGCAGATAGTGTGGTGAGTCCTCCCTGTATCTGTGGGGAGAATGCGACCTGATTCCCTGTCTTGTAAAATCACATTTGACCCATGTAAATTCTTTGAACTTGGAGGGATGTCTCTCACTAACTTTGTTTATGGGAATAATTTGATGACTGTATTGGGAACAGGGAAAACTGAAGGTCTGGTTTCTAGAAGTTCTGAATTTTGCATTCCATTTTCAGGCTTGTATTATACATATTGCAAATACTTTAGGAACTTGTAGAAAAATGGTGATGTTAATCATCTTTCATGAATACATGATTAGAATATTGTAACTTGGTGGTGCAACTAACCACAATGATGTGATCCAGTGAAGCTTAGTTCCAGGGGAGAAAGGGAGTTTCTGATGTGTAGAGATTTTTCAAGTGTCCGTGGTGCGGTGCAGGTAGATTGGGCAGTTTCCATGTGATGTGTCATTATCCATGAAAGCAGATTTAAAATGTAATGCAAGTCTCAAGTCTCTGGAGCACATGGCCTTAAGGCCTGTTTCAAGTTTTCAAAATAATTTTGAGATGATAAATACACCATACTCACATTGTATTTTCTACCTCCAAGCCCAACCAATACCCCATTGTTTTCTAATTTGTGGTCTGTTTTTCTTTAGCACAATTTCACAGTAACCACAGTTAGTGTGTGAATGTAGGCTGGAAGGACTGTGCTGTCTCAGTCATAGGGTTGCCCTAGGCAATGTGGGTCTGTTGTGGAGGGGGTGTTAGCAGTCAGGAATACTAGTGTCAGGCAATTTTTGGGTTTTTGCCATGGTTTCTTCTGCCTTTGTTGAAATGAGTTATAAGTAAATACACAAGCTATACCATTGTGACTATATCATGTTCAGAGCAGGTCTGTTGAGCTATCATTTCATTTA
Organism: Cricetulus griseus; assembly: GCF_003668045.3. Taxonomy (NCBI): domain Eukaryota; kingdom Metazoa; phylum Chordata; class Mammalia; order Rodentia; family Cricetidae; genus Cricetulus; species Cricetulus griseus. Next base: position 3,780,143 of record NW_023276808.1, read on the forward strand.
GTTATTGACTGCTTGTTTTTCAAGACAGGGTTTCCCATGTAACAGATATGGCTGTACTGGGATTCACCTTGTAAACCAGTCTGGTATGAACTCACAGAGATCTTACTGCCTCTGCCTACCAAGTGCTGATTTTACAGGCATGTGCCACCAACACCCAGTGAGCTTTTAATTCTGTTGGTACCTGAATGGAACATGAGCCAGGTTTTAGTTCTGATGACACATGTGGTGACCTGGGCAGTGGCCTTTGTCCTCTGTGCCTCTCAGTATGGATTTTTTGGTAATGGGAGACTTTGCAGACCTGGCATGGGAGGATATATTTCTTGCAGTATCACTGCCAAGTGTTTACATTTGGGCATTGCTTTTTTGCAGTAGGAAGATAGATGAGAAAATTGAATGTCTGGTTTCTAGAAGTTCTGAAGATTGCAATACATTTTGAGCTTTGTATTATAAATATTGCAAATAGTTTTGGAACTTGTAGATAACTGGTGATGTTGATCATCTTTCACCAATACATGATTCAAATGCTTGTAACTTGGTGGTGCAAATAACCACAATGATGTGATTCAGTGAAGTTTAGTTCTGGGGGAAAAAGCAATTTCTGATGTCTAGAGATTACTCAAGTATGTATGGTGCTCTGCAGTTAGATTGGGCAGATTCCATGTGATGTGCCATAATCCATAAAATCAGATTAAAAATCATTTTTCTTTTTCTTTTTATTCTTTTTTTTCTGGTTCAGGAAGCATTTCTTTCTTTTGTAATGTAAACTAGAAAAAACTTGTTTTACATGTCAATCACAGTTCCCTCTCCCCCATCCTACCCTGCCCTTAAATGACCCACTATTTAATCCACTTTCTGCTCCTCAGGGAAGGTGAGGCCTCCATAAGTGATTTTCAAAATCTTTCATATAACTTGGACCATGGCCCAGGCCCTCCCCTGTGTCTCCAGGCTGAGAAACTGTTGGTTTATGTTCCCAAAGTCCATTTATATTATAAGAATAAATAGTAATTCACTACCACAAGCTCCATAGTTTGCCCAGGTCTCCTAACTGATACCCATGTTCAGTGGGCCTGGATCAGTCCTATGCTGGTTTCCCACCTATCTGTCTGGAGTCCATGTGCTCCCCTTTGTTCAGGTCAGCTCTTTTTTTGAGTTTCTCCAGCCTGATCTTGACCCATTTGCTCATCACCTCTACCTATCTGAAACTAGATTCAGGAGTCTGGCTCATTGTTTAGCTGAAGGTGTCTACTTCTGCTTCCATCATCTACTGGATGAAGGCTCTAGGATGTCATATTAGGTAGTCAAGGATTTCATTACCAGAGAAGGGCACTTAAGGTGAACTCTCGACTATTGCTTAGATTGTTATTTGGTTTCATTCTTGTAGACTTCTGGACATTTCCATAGTGACAGATTTATCTTTATACCCATAATGGCTATATCCATTATGGTATCGCACTTTTTTTGGCTCTCCTCTATTCTTCCCCTGACTCAATCTTCCTGCTCCCTCAAGTCCTCCTCTCCCCTCCTCTTCTCCCCTTCTCATTCTTTTAACTCCATCTCCCCTCTCCCCATGCTCCCAATTAACTCAGGAGATATTGTCCCTTTCCTGTTCTCTGGGTTATCATCCATGTCTTGCTTAAGATACTCCTTATTTCCTAGCTTGTCTGGCAGTGTGGGTTGTAGGATGGAAATCCTTTGTTCCATGTGAAAAACCCATATATACTTGAGTATATGCTATGTTTGTCTTTTTGTTACTATGTTACCTTACTCAGGAAGCTTTATTCTACTTCTATCCATTTGCCTGTGAATTTTAAGATTCCATTGGTTTTATCTGCTGGGTAGTACTTCATGGTGTAAATTTGCCATATATTGTCTATACTTTATTCAGTTTAGAGTCATCTAGGTTGCTTCAGGTTTTGGCTACTACAAATAATGCTGCTATGAACATAGGTGAAAAGATGTCCTTCTTGCTTGAATGTTCATATTTTACCCTACAAGTGGAATTGCTGGATCTTGTAGTAGACTGATTCCCATATTACTGAGGAACTGCCATACTGATTTCCAAATTGGCTGTATGAACTTGCACTCCCACCAGCAGTGTAGGAGTGTTCTCCTTTCTCCCCATGCACCCCAGCATAAACTGTTACTGGGGTTTTTGATTTTAGGCATTATGATGGAGCAACATGCTACCTCAGAGTTGTTTTGATTTGCATTTCCCTGATGTCTAAGAATGTTGAGCACATTCTTAAGTGTTTTTCAGCCATTTTAGATTCCTCTACTGAGAAGTCTCTATTTAATTCTCTACCCCACTTTTTAATTGGATTATTTATTGTTTTGATAATGAGCCTCTTTTTTTCTTAGTATATTTTGGGAATCATCCCTCTGTCAAATGTGGGGATGATGAACATCTTTTCCCATTCTACGGGGCTGCCATTTTGTCTTGTTGATTATGTCCTTTGACTTACAGATGCTTCTCAGTTTCAAGAGTTCCCATTTATTAATTGTGCAACTCTGTGTCTGTGCTGTTGGTAATATGTTCAGAAATTGGTCTACTGTACAAATTCATTGAGGCTACCTCCTACTTACTTTTGTAAGAGTTTCAGTGTGGCTGCATTTATGTTGTTGTCTTTGGTCCATTTGGACTTAAGTTTTGTGCATGGTGATAGATATGGATTGTATGCAGTCTTTTACATTCCAGCACCCATTTATGTCAGCACCATTTGGTGAAGATGCTCCTTTTTCATTGTATAATTTTGATTCATTGTCCAATGTCAGGTATTCATAGGTATGTGGGATCATATCATGGATTTCAATTTGATTACATTGGTTTACCTGTGTTATAATTTTTTTGGTTGGTTTATCATTTAGCATCAGTGGGGTTGTGTGCACATGAAACAAAAAGAAATATAAGGAGCTTCTGATCCATAGTCAGAGATCACCTTCATTTCTGGAGAGAGATCTAGAGCATGGTGCTTCTCTTTTTGGAAGAAATATCAGTAGCCCTAGGGTCAGAAACTATAGTTCAACAGTCATTTTAAGGCAATTTTGTGAAAGTTGTGAAGTCTGTCTTTATTTTATTTTTATACCCATAACATCATAGGTAGCTGGGTATCATTGGTGAAGATCAGCCTTTTCCTTTCCTCTGTTTTGTTGTGTCTTCTGATTAAAAGTTGTTAATATTTACCTGCCTTTTTTCTTGGCATTTTCTCACTGATCCTTTCATTCTTTCCAAAATATTTTATATATTTTTGATTGCTGTACTTTGTGACAAGTTTAGACCTCATATTATGTGAATCTCTGTACTGATTTTACATAAAAATATTGGACCTTCAGCAATGTATCTTCATAAAATTTCTTATGTTATCAGTTATGAATATTTTGGTTTTGGGTGAAGTTTCTGTGAATAGAAGGTTTACTATTTTATCTTTATCTTAGATGGTTGACTCTTCCTATTTTCTTGCATACTGGCAAATGTGTGTTCTCCAGTTGTTGCTGTCTTCATGTTTGAGTCTTTGTTGTGTTAGTGAATGATTAATACAGTTGCTTTGGCTAAATTGATCAGGTATCCACTTCACAAAACCTGGGAACATCTGAGAGAAAACTGATTGAATGTGTACTTAGATCAGAATGTTTGATTTATGCCTGGAAAATATTGATTTGACTGATGCTTTATGTGGGAATAAGACTTCAGCTTATCTCTGAGAAAGTGCATCTGGGCTTTTTAAGAGAGATAGCTGAGCACAAGATAGTGGCAAAGAAAAAGAGAAAATCAAGACACAATGATTCCACATGTTTTCCCTTCAATGACTGACTTGAGTTTCTCTCCTAAGTTCCCACAATGATAGAATCTGTCCTAGGAGTAACAACCAACTTTGTTCATTACAGGAGTAGCTTTTATTGAAATGATTTAATCACAACAAAAGAGAAGAATGTTGGTAGTCTGAATGCAATTGGACCCATAACCTCATGGGGGATGGCACTCGTTGGAGCTCTGTTGCTTTCAGTATATTTCTGAGTGTGTGTGTGTGTGTGTGTGTGTGTGTGTGTGTGTGTGTGTATGTCATTGAGAAAAGTCTTACTGTCATATTCACCATGTAGTCCAAATTGGCTTGAATACACGGAGATCCGCCTGTCTCTGCTACCATACTCAGCTATATTCATATCTGAAAACACATTGACTGGCAGACATCAAAAATGACTTTTAATACCAGCACTTGGAAGTAGTGGTAGGTAGATCTTTGTGAGTTTGAGACCAGCCTAATTTACATGAGCTGTTCCAAGAGAGCCTCCAATGCCACAAAGTATCCCTGCCTCAAAAACCATAACAAAATAATAGATTACTTATATTAACACTTTTTGAGGTTCCCTAAAAGATATGCTCAGTAAACTAAAAGGAATAATTAAGACTTCTAGAGATCGATTAAATAATAGATTATTAACTATATATTTTTTAAATTCTACTGAAATGTAAACAACAGCATTGAGAGATATTAGATAAAAAAAGAAATTTCAAATTAAAGCAACCTATATACTTTAGAGATACTTTGACCTAGGAATAAAAACCAAGATATGTGTTACATCAGGGAAGAGGTTTTGCTTTTGTTTCCACAGGAGGGTGGGAGGGGACCCAGTGACCATTGAAAAGGATAAAGATTATATTCAAACACTAAAAGATTTCTTAAAACAGACAGTAGTACATCAAACAGCATTGCCATACAATCTAAACTAATTAATAAGACTAACAGAGGTTTTTCAT
>NW_023276808.1:3785395-3819539 GCF_003668045.3 Cricetulus griseus
GATCCAGAAAAGCCTCCAAAGCCACAGAGAAACCCTGTCTCTAAAAACCAAAAAACAAGAAGAAAAGAAATTATGATGCTGGGATAGATATTTGTTCAACAGCATTATCTAAACATTTGGCTGTAAGCAATTACAAATGAGCCACCCCTGATTTACAACCAACCATGAGACCCATGTTCATGTAAAAGAATAGTACTGTAACAAGCTGCTATAGGAGCCATTACAAGGTCACAGAAAACCTTAAAGCAGCCTGTGCCATAAATTTCCAGTTTTCTTCTAGAGAAAGGCAGAGTTCTACCAGGAGGGGAATAGGACATCAGGTGACAAATATTTGAAATTTGGAACTCAGTAGTGTTAAGGATTTTCTATTCCACCAAGGCTTTAATTTAGGCCACAAGGCAGGGAGAGGGAACATTCTTGGGTTAGTTAGTGACAGCCTGGGGTCTAGGCTTTGGGAACTTTCCATAAAAGCCTGATATATTGACAATAAAACAGAAGGCCTTGTCTAAAACCAGGAAATCGCTTGGGAGAGGTAGTCATTTGCTGGAGCAAAGCCACTGTGGAGAGGTTGCTTCAGATCTGGTGACAAGGTTATGTAATATTGACATTCTTGTCTCTGTAGTTTTTTAAATGTCTCAGTCTGGAGTAGAAATCAGGGCCACGGACCTCCAAAAATTGGGGTAATCTCTTGTTATCATTCTGCAAACTCTCATGTCCTCTTTTGGTTTGAGCAAACCCATCACAACTGATGCAAACACAGAAAATAACATAGAAGAATAATTTAATGTCCATTTCTGCCACATGTATCTTAACACAACATGTGAAATCTGCTCTGTCCACACACCCAATACCATGCACACCTTCTACAGATCATTAATTCCTTTTCTTCCCTGGAACTCAACTTGCCTGAGTGATGCCAAAGTAGCTAGAGGTTGAAGAAAGTTTAAAGCACTCTGATCATGTATTAATGAATAATGAAAACCATCACCTCAGTAGGATCCATCTGGCATTAATTTTTTGGACACTATAAACAGTTTCTCCAAGAGTAGTTGTATTTTGTTTCTGCTTTAAAAATGAAGCTTGTCAGGTGGTGGTAGCACATGCCTTTAATCACAGCATTTGAGAGGCAGAGGCAGCTAGATCACTGTGAATTCAACCAATTTCCTGATTAGGATCAAAAGCTACACAGAGAAATCATGTCTCAAAACAAAATAAACAAAAAACCCACCAAAAAAGAAAACAGAAATACAAAAATTGCCTGAAGACACGAGTGTACAGTTAAGCAGTAGTTGGCCATAGAAGCCAGGCCACGGTGGAACAAACCTTTATACCTTGCACTTTGGAGGCAGAGGCAAGTGGATCTCTCTGATTTCAATGCATCCCCGGACTACACCAGAATAATCCAGTCTAAAAGAGAAACAACTCTGTGGTAGCATGTTGCTCCATCATAATGCCTAAAATCAAAAACCCCAGTAACAGTTTATGCTGGGGAGCATGTGGAGAAAGGAGAACACTCCTACACTGCTGGTGGGAGTGCAAATTCATACAGCCAATTTGGAAATCAGTATGGCAGTTCCTCAGTAATATGGGAATCAGTCTACTACAAGATCCAGCAATTCCACTTGTAGGATAAAATATGAACATTCAAGCAAGAAGGACATCTTTTCACCTATGTTCATAGCAGCATTATTTGTAGTAGCCAAAACCTGAAGCAACCTAGATGACTCTAAACTGAATAAAGTATAGACAATATATGGCAAATTTACACCATGAAGTACTACCCAGCAGATAAAACCAATGGAATCTTAAAATTCACAGGCAAATGGTTAGAAGTAGAATAAAGCTTCCTGAGTAAGGTAACATAGTAACAAAAAGACAAACCTAGCATATACTCAAGTATATATGGGTTTTTCACATGGAACAAAGGATTTCCATCCTACAACCCACACTGCCAGACAAGCTAGGAAATAAGGAGTATCTTAAGCAAGACATGGATGATAACCCAGAGAACAGGAAAGAGACAATATCTCCTGAGTTAATTGGGAGCATGGGGAGAGGAGGATGAAGTTAAAAGAATGAGAAGGGGAGAAGAGGAGGGGAGAGGAGGACTTGAGGGAGCAGGAAGATTGAGTCAGGGGAAGAATAGAGGAGAGCCAAAAAAAGTGCGATACCATAATGGATATAGCCATTATGGCTATAAAGATAAATCTGTCACTATGGAAATGTCCAGAAGTCTACAAGAATGAAACCAAATAACAATCTAAGCAATAGTCGAGAGTTCACCTTAAGTGCCCTTCTCTGGTAATGAAATCCTTGACTACCTAATATGACATCCTAGAGCCTTCATCCAGTAGATGATGGAAGCAGAAGCAGACACCTTCAGCTAAACAATGAGCCAGACTCCTGAATCTAGTTTCAGATAGGTAGAGGTGATGAGCAAATGGGTCAAGATCAGGCTGGAGAAACTCAAAAAGAGCTGACCTGAACAAAGGGGAGCACATGGACTCCAGACAGATAGGTGGGAAACCAGCATAGGACTGATCCAGGCCCACTGAACATGGGTATCAGTTAGGAGACCTGGGCAAACTATGGAGCTTGTGGTAGTGAATTACTATTTATTCTTATAATATAAATGGACTTTGGGAACATAAACCAACAGTTTCTCAGCCTGGAGACACAGGGGAGGGCCTGGGCCATGGTCCAAGTTATATGAAAGATTTTGAAAATCACTTATGGAGGCCTCACCTTCCCTGAGGAGCAGAAAGTGGATTAAATAGTGGGTCATTTAAGGGCAGGGTATGATGGGGGAGAGGGAACTGTGATTGACATGTAAAACAAGTTTTTTCTAGTTTACATTACAAAAGAATGAAATGCTTCCTGAACCAGAAAAAAAAGAATAAAAAGAAAAAGAAAAATGATTTTTAATCTGATTTTATGGATTATGGCACATCACATGGAATCTGCCCAATCTACCTGCAGAGCACCATACATACTTGAGTAATCTCTAGACATCAGAAATTGCTTTTTCCCCCAGAACTAAACTTCACTGAATCACATCATTGTGGTTATTTGCACCACCAAGTTACAAGCATTTTAATCATGTATTGGTGAAAGATGATCAACATCACCAGTTATCTACAAGTTCCAAAACTATTTGCAATATTTATAATACAAAGCTCAAAATGTATTGCAATCTTCAGAACTTCTAGAAACCAGACATTCAATTTTCTCATCTATCTTCCTACTGCAAAAAATCAGTGCCCAAATGTAAACACTTGGCAGTGATACTGCAAGAAATATATCCTCCCATGCCAGGTCTGCAAAGTCTCCCGTTACCAAAAAATCCATACTGAGAGGCACAGAGGACAAAGGCCACTGCCCAGGTCACCACATGTGTCATCAGAACTAAAACCTGGCTCATGTTCCATTCAGGTACCAACAGAATTAAAAGCTCACTGGGTGTTGGTGGCACATGCCTGTAAAATCAGCACTTGGTAGGCAGAGGCAGTAAGATCTCTGTGAGTTCATACCAGACTGGTTTACAAGGTGAATCCCAGTACAGCCATATCTGTTACATGGGAAACCCTGTCTTGAAAAACAAGCAGTCAATAACTAAATGAAATGATAGCTCAACAGACCTGCTCTGAACACGATATAGTCACAATGGTATAGCTTGTGTATTTACTTATAACTCATTTCAACAAAGGCAGAAGAAACCATGGCAAAAACCCAAAAATTGCCTGACACTAGTATTCCTGACTGCTAACAACCCCTCCACAACAGACCCACATTGCCTAGGGCAACCCTATGACTGAGACAGCACAGTCCTTCCAGCCTACATTCACACACTAACTGTGGTTACTGTGAAATTGTGCTAAAGAAAAACAGACCACAAATTAGAAAACAATGGGGTATTGGTTGGGCTTGGAGGTAGAAAATACAATGTGAGTATGGTGTATTTATCATCTCAAAATTATTTTGAAAACTTGAAACAGGCCTTATGGCCATGTGCTCCAGAGACTTGAGACTTGCATTACATTTTAAATCTGCTTTCATGGATAATGACACATCACATGGAAACTGCCCAATCTACCTGCACCGCACCACGGACACTTGAAAAATCTCTACACATCAGAAACTCCCTTTCTCCCCTGGAACTAAGCTTCACTGGATCACATCATTGTGGTTAGTTGCACCACCAAGTTACAATATTCTAATCATGTATTCATGAAAGATGATTAACATCACCATTTTTCTACAAGTTCCTAAAGTATTTGCAATATGTATAATACAAGCCTGAAAATGGAATGCAAAATTCAGAACTTCTAGAAACCAGACCTTCAGTTTTCCCTGTTCCCAATACAGTCATCAAATTATTCCCATAAACAAAGTTAGTGAGAGACATCCCTCCAAGTTCAAAAAATTTACATGGGTCAAATGTGATTTTACAAGACAGGGAAACAGGTCGCATTCTCCCCACAGATATAGGGAGGACTCACCACACTATCTGCCACCATCTGTTCCTCCCAATCTGTAGACAGCATCCAATAGCTCACCATTTTGTGGTTTCCCAGATCAATGAAGCTCTCAGCTCAGCAGCAGCAACACAGCACCACAGCAAACAAAATCGCGGTCACCTCTTCAAAACAGACTTGAAGCCTGGTTTCAGGAAGAGCCCAGCACCTCTTCAGACTGGCAGGTCTCAGGGCGGGCCTGATTGGATAGTGGGGATTGAGTGACAAGAACACCTCCCATAAGTTCAGAGTGTGTTTAAAGCCACATATTGTGGTTCCTGGCCACGCCTCCCACGCGAGAAAAAAATCCTTTTTGTAGATCTGCAACAATTTGCATTTCAATAGTACTCAACCCAGGCTCAGTTTGCAGACCCTGATGTCTTCCTGGTTTCCATAGCAACTTCCAGTTTTCCTCCAGGGGAAGTTGAAGAGTTTCTACACATCAAAGAGCCTCTCTGAGGATGCTGCAATCTAAATCAGACCAACTCAGAATGAATTCGAAAAAGCTCACTTGGGAGACACAGCATGTAGTGAAGCAGAGGGCTCCACATCCTACCTTTCTTCATTACACTACCCTCCTCTCTGCTCCCTTGCCTTTCTTCCAACCCTGGAAAAAATCACAGGAAAGAAACCGAATAGTGTCCAGTGGTTTCTAACAAAACGGGATGAAGCAAGAGGCTGGTGGGCAGAAGAGAGGTGGGTTAGGAACACAGGGCACACTGGGAAATGTAGTCCCAAGCCAGTTCTGTGCATGCTGCAGGGAATCTTCACTGTGAACTGCTGGCTCACCAGGCTGGTTTTGCAGGTGAATGAGGGAGTGAATCAGTGAATGGGTGACTGAGTGAGGTGAGTGATCCAGTGAACTGAATGCAGACATCTTCCAGGCAGCAGCAGTCAGCATTGCAGTTTAGGAACGACCAGCAGGCTAGCTTTCTAGCCAAGAGGGGCAAGATGAGTGGAAGCTGGGGATACATTCATGAGCTCGCCAGCTATCACGTGCTTGCTTGTAGGAAGCCGGTTCCTGCATTATAATGCTGCCTGAAGACACCAAGGTGTGAATTACTTCACAGGCGCTGGGTAATCTCCATTCCTTTGATCTCTGCCTATCCCGTGGCTCATTTTAGCCTGAGGAGCTAAAGCCATTCATAGGGTAATACGTCCCAGGCGGCTGGTCAGCCTTTTATATAGGGATGGTTTTCTTGGTTCAATGTCTCTGCTCAGTCTCTGCTCAGTCTAATGCATTAAAGCTTGTCTGCAGAAGGATCCGAGTGTCCTGCGTGTGTTTCTTGCTGGCGAGGAATACAGAGCGGGCGCGGGACATATGGTGCCGAAACCCGGGAACATATGAACATCTCCAGCACCTCAGAGACCCCTCTAACGAGGCGGATTCAGAACTGCAGGATGGTAAATTCGGAGAGGTATGATTTTTCTGAACTTTGGCTTGGGACAATCTTAAAGAAGTCCAAAATTACATATCAGAAACCGAATGTAATGAGAGAAATTCGGAGAGGTATGATTTTTCTGGACTTTGGCTTGGGAATGTTGCTATTGTGGGAGGTTAATATAGAGGCTTCTATGCTTTTACTAGGAGCTATTTTGACTTTTCTCACTGTTATAGCAATCTTAAAGAAGTCTAAAATTACATATCAAAAACCAAATGTAATGAGAGATGAGGCGCGCCTAACAATAAAATATAAAAAAAAAGGACCTCCCGGGATGTCTAGTGACATGGGAGTATATGTAAAAAGAAAAACTACAACATATAAGAAAAAAAGACCTCCTAGAATGTCTACTGACAAGGGAGTGTATAAAGCTTTAAATCTTGATAGCTCTAATGACTCTAAAAGCTCAAGAGATAAAGTTTTAAAGAAACAGCTCAGCTGGATGAGGGAGAGACAGAGAAGGAGAGAGAAAGAATGGGGAATAACCGGTCACACCCCGGTAAATTTAGGAGAGATGAGGAACCTAGCCTCTGCCCTGCAACGAAACTGGAAGCCTTGGAGCTGAGCAGCTCAGACTCTGAGATTTTAGACTCTAACAAGGAAACAGAGCTAGAGGAGGAGCTGCCAAAAGTAAAAACAAATATGAGGCCATCGCCTGTTAATTCAGCGGGTGTACTTCTATCAGCACACCCACTATTTGGAACCGACTCCTTCTTACCATCAGAGGAGCGAAGAAAATTACAGATGGCTTTCCCAGTCTTTGATAGGGGAAAAGGCCATGCCTGCTATTCAACACTTCTTAAAGGCCTGGAATGCCTGGGGCTTTAAAGCCTCATTTACATTAACGCTGGGGGCCATACCGAGGCCAAGCGTCTCACCTCAAAAACTAAAAGGCCAAAAGGAAATGGTAAAATAAAAAGATATCTTAACTGATTTTTGGAAAGGCCCGGATCCTATTCTCATAAGATCCAGGGGAGCGATATTGTGTTTTCTCACAGGATGAAGAGAATCCCCTATGGATCCCAAAAAGATTCAACCTGAAGAGCCTCTACAGACCTTCAAAAGTCGAAACTCCACCCTCTACCCCCGGGAGTTGAGAGCCGCTATTGTTATCCAGATTAACTCCTGTCCTTGGCGGAGAGATGGCAAGGGGTGGGGGTAATTGTTCGATGCAGCCGTTTACAGATTGCTGTTATTTTTGGCTGGTCTATGAGAAAAGGGGTGGATATAATTGTTTGATGCAGCCGCCTGCGAAATGCTGTTACTTCTTTGGCTGGCATGTAAGCTCCAGGGCTCAAACCAAGAGATCATCCAAGCGCTTATATTTTGGCTAAGCGATAGGCCGCCGGCCAGACAGCTCTTGCACACCCGGAGCCTAGGCTCATTGCACAGGGTAGAGTGTCTGGTTTGTGCAGCCCCAAAGAGGGATGCTGAGCATAGGCATCGCACAGAGTTGCCTATTATACAGGCTTCTCTGGGAGGTACGTTGACCTGCATAAGGGTTACCTGCCTTGAGAATCCCCTTTCCCAGAAAAACGGCAGAGGACAGGTCGGGAGTACTTCGGGTCAAGCTGACAGCCTGATGGTGACTCCCGTACACAGTCTTAATGTTTGATTTTGGGAAGGTCAACCCCTGCCTCTATCCCTCAACATATGGGTGACCTATTTGCTTGTAATAATATAAAGCCTTTTCATTAATTAATAAAAAAAGGGTGATATGTAGGAAGCCGGTTCCTGCATTATAATGCTGCCTGAAGACACCAAGGTGTGAATTACTTCACAGGCGCTGGGTAATCTCCATTCCTTTGATCTCTGCCTATCCCGTGGCTCATTTTAGCCTGAGGAGCTAAAGCCATTCATAGGGTAATACGTCCCAGGCGGCTGGTCAGCCTTTTATATAGGGATGGTTTTCTTGGTTCAATGTCTCTGCTCAGTCTCTGCTCAGTCTCTGCTCAGTCTAATGCATTAAAGCTTGTCTACAGAAGGATCCGAGTGTCCTGCGTGTGTTTCTTGCTGGCGAGGAATACAGAGCGGGCGCGGGACACTTGCTACCCGCCTAGGAGTCCATGAATAAATAAACGAATGAACGAACAAATGAATGAATAAATTAATAAACGGATGAATGCATGGATCGGGTGCAGCCACAGCGGTGGTAGGCAGGGACCGGGGTGGGCCAGTAGGGATGGAGGGAGCCCAGTGTGGCAGAGTACCTTGGTTCCAGGCACTGACGGTGTTGGGTTTGGGTTAATGAGTTAAATAGTTATTATGGTATGTTACATAGAATAGAAATTGGGTACTACGGAAGTGTCTGGAGATCTACAATTATGACACTAGCTTACAATCTAAGCAATAGAGCAGAGGATACCTTAAATGCCCTTCCCTGATAGTGAGATTGATGACTGACTTTTGTGCCACCCGATAGCCCTCATCTAGCAGCACACCCCCACAACTATTCACTGAACTGAACTGGAATCCAGTTGCAGAGAAGGAAGAGTGATGAGAAGAGGGGTCCAGACCAGACTGCTGAAACCCACATGAACAGCTGACCTGAACAATGGGGAGCTATTGGTCCCCAGACTGATAGCTGGGAAACCAGCATGAGACTGATGCAGAACCCAGGAACATGGGTTTCAGTGAGGAAGCCTCGGAAATCTACAGGATCTCAGGTAGTAGTTCAATACTTATCCCTAGCATGTGTGTAGATTTGGGAGCCCATTCTACATGAAGGGATACTCCCTGAGTCAAGACACATGGGGCTGGGCCTAGGCCCTATCTCACATATTGATCACTGGCAAAGGGAAGTGGTCTGGGACATTGTTCATGGCATGAGCATATATAAGATCTCAGTATGCACCCCCGCCCCAGTGACACGCTTCAACAGTTCCATACCTAAAGCAACAAAGCAACCTCATTAGTGTGTCATTCCATGTGAGCTTATGGAGGAAATTACATTCAGACTAGCTCAGGTATTATGCATTAAGGTTCACAAGGAAGTATGATATGTCCTTTGTAATGAATCATGAACCCATCCTAATGAGAACAACTAAATTTTAAGTTCATTTTCACACCAGAATTTATTACAATATGAAATTTTTGCTGGGGCACACCTAAGGTCCCATGATAAATTACCTGAAGTATTCAGCTTTCAATTCTCACAATTTGGGAATAGTTAACACATTGTGGATTATCCTCGAATTGGACAGAGAGGCTAGTGAGGAAATTTTTTTCACACTAGTTATATTTCTTGAGTAGCCTGTTTTAACAACTTTGCTTCTAATGACTTGTACATGTTAAACTTTTATTTTTCCTGCTTTTTCATGTGCCTAAAGATAAGCCATACCATCATAAATTCCAATGCATTCTACTATATTTTTGGTATAAATGGTCAAACATATATGTGAATCAGAATCCTGACTGTATTGAGCATAGTAAATAAATGTCTTTTAGACATGGAAAAATATTTTAGTCAGTACCACTACTACACCCAAAACTGTCCAAGAAAAGAAGAACCCAGTGACACACATATTCTTGACTAGCAGACAAAGTACTAGAACCCCACGACACCAGTGATCTTTACATTCCTTCATTGGAGAATATTATGTTTTTGAAAGACAAAACAAAACCTTCTTCAACATACCTTTGCAGATTTCTAGTTTTGGCAAGTTATATTCAATCCAATGAAAAACATCTGTTAGTCTCATGAATTAATTTAGATTGCATGGTAATGTGGTTTAATGACAAATGTCTGTTTTAAGAAATCTTTTTTCCTTTGAATATAATCTTTATCAATTTTAATGGGCATTGGGTTCCCCCACACCCCCACCCTCACATCCCCAGGGGAAACCAAAGCAAAACCTCTTCCCTGTTGTAACACATATCTTGGTTTTAATTTGGAGATCAAAGTTTCTCCAAATTATATAGGTTGCTTTAATTTAGCAGTTTCTTTTTAATCTAATATCTCCCAATGTGGTTTTTTCCAATTCAGTAGCTTTGAAAAAAATATAAATTTAATAGTCTAATATTTAATCTATCTCTGGAAGTCTTAATTACCCCCTTTGAGTTTATTTAGCATATCTTTTAAGGAACCTCATAAAGTGTTAATTTAAGTAATCATTTTTTCTTCTTTTGTTTTTGGGGGCAGGGTTTCTCTGTGCCTTTGGAGCCTCTCTTGGAAACAGAATTTTTAGGATGGTCTAAAACTCACAAAGACCCGCCTACCATTGCTTCCTGGGTGCTGGTATTACAGGTTTGCATGATCACCACCTGGAATATGTAATATTTATTGAGAAAAAATCAGAAGTCAGATATGGGGGTAACAACCAGAAAGAACAAAGATCCAGTTGAGCAGACATCAGTGACTCCTACCTCTTCAATTTATGAATCAAAAACAGAAAGATCCTGTCTCAGCCCCTCCTTAATAATTCCTGTCTCCAATCTCTCCACAGTTTTCCAAACCTCTATGGTATTTTTTGGTCACTTAACTGGTAGCTCTGCTCTCTGATGCTATATAAGCTTTATTATGAAAATATCATCGAAATATCACCCAACCCCCAGGACACCTTATCTAACTCACACGTTTGCTGCTCCCATTCCTCATAGGAAAGTCTCCATGACAGATGTCTCATGGCATGGATATCTCAACATTGTCGTCTCAAATGCAACTCAGCTTCATCTTCACAGCTTCTTGCCGTGAACTCTCACAGAATCTTCATTTGAGTCTGACATTCCAAAACATAGATGTGTCATATAGAGAAGAACTGACCACAGAAGGAGAATCTGTCATCTGTATAATTAGCGTCTTTATTGGTTACATAGACTGTAAAAAAATAGATGATTCTGCCATGATTTTGTGGACCCTACCAAGCTTGGATCAAATTTTCCAGTTTTTGAATAATGTTGCTCCTGAGACAAGAAATTGCTTTGCCTACTCCTTCTATAATGTTAAAGCACTGCTGGATAGAGTCAATAACTTGGGCTACCTTAGTAGACTTTAAATGCAGAGCAGGGATCTTTTTTAATGCTGTTAAAAACCTTGAAAATTACTCTCTTTCCCATCAATGGATTGACATAAGAAACTACTAATTCTCTTTTCCTTAACAAAATAGAGACTTTCATATTTTCCTCCTTGTGTTCTTTTCACTGTAGACCTGAAGGAGTCAACAGTAATAACCATCAACAGAAGCAATAATTTGTCTAAGACATCAATAAGCCAATTACTCTTAAACTCAGCATTATTCATTTTCTTGAGATGTGTAGGGATTAAGAAAGATTCAGGGCCAAAATATCACATAGATGAACTCTAGCTAAATATTTCATGAAATCTTCTAAGGACCTGTGATTACTGACCACTCCAAGATCAGCCAAAACAATCAAAAAGGAATGCAGCCAGGTTTGGCCTAGAGGGCCACAGCAAGACAAAAATATGACTATTTTATTGACAGAACACAGACTTTTATGTCTGTATCAGAAACAAAAGATAGTGGCAATTTCAGGATAAATTCAGTTTTAGTTGCCAGGAAAACATGAAAATTGAAAGCCATACAGGGTAAAAAAGATTAATGTCTAAGAACAATTTTCTTGTTAAGCTTACATACTTCCTAGATAACTAAGAAATCATATAGAGAAATACAGATTAGTCCGATTGCTTGATTGCCTGATGGAGTTCATCAGTTCATCAGGAACCGGTAGGTACATTGTGTCCCAAGAGCCATGAGCTGTAGCCTGAATATTCTATGACATATATCTCTCAAGGCAGATAGGTCAGGCCAACTGCATGATTCCCTGCAGAGACTTGTACCCACTGAAATTCTCACCTGGACACCAGGGTCTGCCATTACTCTGGCATCCCTGTCTTTTGTGTACCACGAAAACAGCCAATTAAGCTCTATAGAGACCATTTATGGATTTTGCAATTTAAAGTCTTGATACTATCAACATCTTCCAGAGGCAGGCAGATCTCTGTGTGTTTGAGGCCAGCCTGGACTCCTGAGGGAGTGCCAGGATAGGCTCCAAAGCTACACAGAGAAACCCTGTCTAGAAAAAGAACACCTGTTTTTGGACAATGAAGATAAAATTATACAATGTAAAAAAGAAAGTATCTTCAACAAATAGTGATGGCATAACTGGGTGCTGGTTTATAAAAGACTGCAGAGAGATCCTTATCTATCACCATGCACAAAACAAAAGTCTAAATGTATCAAAGACCTCAGCATAAATCCAGCCACACTGACGCTGTTAGAAGAGAATGTAGTAGGTATCCTAGAAGAATTTGTAAAGTAGAACACTTCCTGAACACAACACCCGTAGCCCAGACACAAAGATCCACAATTAATAAAAGGGACTTCCTGAAACTGAGAAGCTTCTGTAAGTCAATTGTTGTAGTTAACAAAACAAACAGCATCCCATAAAATGGAAAAAGATATTCATCAACCCCACATTTCACAGTGGGCTGGTTTCCAACATATACAAAGAAAACAAGAAGCTCATACCAAAACATGAAAAAATCCAATTAAAAAGTGAGATACAGAAATAGATACTTGTCAATAGAGGAATCCAAAATGGCTGAAAGACACTTGAGAAAGTGCTCAGCATCCTTAGCTATCAGGGAAATGCAAATCAAAACACCACTGAGGTAGCATACTGCTCCTTTCAGAATAGCTAAAATCAAAAACAACAAAGAGAGTTTATGATGAGGCCAATGTGGAGAAAGGAGAACAATCCTCCAGTGCTGGTCGAAATGGAAAGTCCCCCAGCTACTTTGGAAATAAGTACAGTGGTTCCTCAGAAAAATGGGAATCAGAATACCACAAGATGCAGCATTTCCACTTATAGGCATATAGCCAAAAGAGGCATAATCATACAACAAGGACATCTGTTCAACTATGTTCAAACCAGCATTATTTGTAATAGCCACAAAGTGGAAGCAACCTAGATGACCTTAAACTGAATAATGAATAGCCAAAATATGGTTCATTTACATAATGGAGCAGAAAAATGCCATCTTAAAATTAACAGGGAAATGGATGGAAATAGAAGTAGAAGAAAGTATCCTGGGTGAGGTAACATAGTAAAAAAAACATGGTATGAACTCACTTGTGCATGGGTTTTAGACATGGAAGAAAGGATTACCATCTTACAATCCACACTGACAGAAAAGCTAGGAAACAGGGAGAAACGTAAGAGAGATTACCACATGACCCCCAGAGAAGGGGAAAGGGACAAGGTCTCCTGAGGTCACTGGGAGCATGCTCGAGGAGAGAGGGAGTCAGGAGAATGAGAAGGGGAGAAGAGGAGGGTAGAAGAGGAATTGAGGAAGCAGAAAGAAGGAATCAGTGGTAGAATATAGCAGAGCAAGAAAAGAGATACCATAATAGACACAGCCATTATAGGTTTAATGAGAAATCTGGCACTAGGGAAATGTCCAGTGATCTACAAGGATGACACCAACTGACAATCTAAGCAGTATTCAAGAGTTTACTTTAAATGCCCTTCTCTGATGAGATAGTTGACTACCTGTTATGCCATCCTAGAGCATTCATTCAATAGCTGATGGAAACAGAAGCAGACAATTTCAGTAAACATTGAGCCTGGAATCTAGCTTAAGATAGACAGGTGTGATGAGGAAATGAGTCTAGACCAGGCTGAAGAAACTCACAAAAATAGCTGACCAAAACAAGTAGGAGCTCATGGACCATAGACTGATAGCTTGGGGAAACAGCATAGGACTGACCCAGGTCCCCTGAACATGGGTGTCAGTTAGGAGGCCTTGGTAATCTATGGGGCCTCTGGTAGTAGATTAGAATTTATCCCTAGTGTATGAAGGGACTTTGGGAGCCCATTCCACATAAAGAAACACCATCTCAGCTTAGAGGATTAGGCCTATGCCTTGCTCCAAATGATATGGCAGACATTAAAGACCACACATGAAAGGTTTCTGCTTCACTGGGGACAAGAAAGGGGATAGAATAAGGGGTCAGTGAGGGGCAGGGGAGAAGGAGGGGAGAGGAAACTGAGATTGACATGTAAAACAAGGTTGTTTCTAATATAAATTGAAAAGAAATACTCCCCGAACCAAAAAAAATGCAAAAAAAAAGAAACATGATTTTAAATCTGATCCCATGGCCTATGGCACATAACTTGGAATCTGCCATATGTACCTGTACAGAACCTGGTACACTTGAGATATCTCTGCACATCAGAAATTCCTTTTCTCCCCTGGAACTTATCTTCACTTAATCACATCATTGTGGTTATCTGCAATACTAAGTTACAAGCATTCTAATAAAGTACTCATTAAAGACAATCCACATAACCATTTTTCTACAAGTTCCTAAACTATTTACAACATTTGTAATACAAACATGAAAATGGAATGCAATATTCAGAACTTCTAAAAACCAAATCTATAGTTTTCTAATTTGTTTTCCCACTGCAACCAAAAGCAATGCCCACATGTGAACACTAGACAGTGATACTGCAAGAAATATATCCCCCCATGGCATCATTGTAGAATCTCCCATTACCCAGTAAGTCCATCCTGAGAAGCACAGAGGAAAAAGGTCATTGCCCATTTCACCACATATACCAACGGAACTACACTCTGTCTCATGTTCCATTCAAGTCCCAAGCGCATTGAAAGCTCACTGGGTGTTGGTGGCACATGCCTTTAATAACAGCACTTGGGAGGCAGAGGCAGTAAGAGCTCTGTGAGTTCTTATCAGACTGGTCTACAAGGTGAGTCCCAGTACGGCCATGAATGCTTCAGAGGGAGCATTGATGTATTTTCTTGAAAAACAAGTAGTAAATAACTAACTAAATAAATAAATGAAATTATAGCTCAAAAGACCTGCTCTGAAAACCATATATTCTCGATGGTATAGCTTGTATTTTATCTTACAATTCAGTTCAGCAAAGCCAGAATATAACAATGGTAAGAAAACAAAATACCAGCCACTAGTTATCCTGACAGCAAACCTCCCCCAGAACCCCATATCATTTGACTCAGATATCACAGTCCTTCCACCTCTGTCCTTACAGCACAGTAGACAGAGCCCTAGTCTAGAAAGTTTGTATTTTAGTAGTCATTCTTCCTCTCATGTACAGCACATCCTGCTCCTCATCCAACACACAGGGTCTGTTGTGTTCATTATCCATTACACACTCTGTGTCCATTGCAGCAAACCCATTGCCTCCAAGCTGGGAAATCCTGCAACCAAACACAGGTCACCTTCACACAGTATCAAGTGTTACTGTGTAACGGAGTTAAAGAAATACTGGCCAGAAATTAGAAAACAATGTAGCTTTGATAGGGCTTGGAGGCAGAAAAGACAATGTGAATATGATGCATTTATAACCTCAAAAATTATTTTGAAAAGTTGAAACAGGCTTTATGACCATGTGATCCAGAGACTATAGACTTATTAGAGCACAATAAAGATTTTTGATACCTTTTGTCTAAAGATGAACACCAAAAGACAGAAAATACCAGTCCTTGGAAGCGGATACTAGCAGTTAAGTAAAATACAATCACACGGCACGGATTTCCCAAAATAATTTCTTAAGAACATAATTGACCTGAAAAAAATCCATTGAGAGGGTCCTGAGGTGAAGGTCATAGGGGATATGAAAGATAGGACAAGTAGAAAGTAGAAAAGATAAACACTAGTTTGGGTAGGTATTGCAAAGGATATGTCCCAGAATAACTAAGCTTCTAGAACAGAATAGTGTCTTGTACACTGCTTAAATGGGGTAGGAGGATGGAAGAAAAAGAGATAATTATCTGAAGCTATCAAAAAATATCATATAATTGGAGAAAATCGGGAGAAGAGTCAAACAATGCCACACAAGGGAAACATTTTCCCAAGAACATTATTGACTAAAGACACAGTGGCCTTAGGCCAGACAACAATAGCTCCATATGGTGGGATGATTTGGGAATCTCAGGATTTGCCACAACCCTTCCAAAATCTGTGACGCCTTTAGAAAGCTCACAAGCCCAAGTCCCAGGCTGTTACTAAGTGCTTCTGCCTTAGGGCTCAAATGAGAGCTTTGTGTAATGAGGTAACTTCTAAACACAACTCTATTTTATTTCAAATAATTGTCAAATACTGTTATATTGCATACCTGCCAAAACTATTTATTTCTCAAGAAAAAAAAATAGATTTTATGACACCAGGAATTATGATTTGTTGTGACCCTATAATGCCTCCTTGAGCAACTTGTCAGATGCCTGCTATTTGATATGGGAAGGGCTTAATGGCTTGTTTGTAAATCAGGAAGGGCTTCTTTGTAATGGTTTGAACAAATTCCTGGACAATCCTAGTGAAAAAAATGTGTATCCTTGCATTCAAACAAGGCTGGTTAGCATACACTTATTTTTGGGTGTTTCAGAGGCAGTTCTCCCTCAGCTCAATTATATTTTGGGAGACATAATATTTCCTAAACATTGGTAAATACTTTATATCACCAATTCTTCTCTCCTACATTATGGCATAATAGGGGACTTCTGAAGATCACGTGAGATACCCCTAGACAACCTGCACAAAATTAATGATAGATGTATATTACATGTAAATGTTAAATGCAGGATGTTGAATGTCAACGAGGTACTAGAAAAAGTTGGTCTCTCTAAGTAAGGCAAGCTGCTTTCCATATATACATCAAGAATGTTGAAGTTGACTAGAAACGTGCTCCTACACCAAGCTCCCTGATACCAATGCTCTGATCAGATTAAATCCACAGAGCAAAGTTATTGAGAGACATTCCTATTGGTTGAAGAGTTTATGTTGACCACATAGGCAGACAGGGAATCTGTTCTCTAGAAGACATGGAATCTGGCCATGCTCTCCCCCCAAATACAGGGAGGACTCACCAAACTGTCTGCCACACCTGGCCATCTGCTCCTCCCCATATGCAGACAGCATCCCCTAGCTCACCATTTTGTGGTTTCCCAGATCCATGAAGCTCTCAGCTCAGCTCCCTGCAGCAGCATCTTCACTACAGCACACAAAACTGCTGGCTCCTCTTCAAAGTCAAGCCTGAAGCCTGGAGACAGCAAGAGTCCTGCACCTCTGCTGACTGGCAGATCATATGGAGGGCCTGATTGGATAGTGAGGCTTGAGTGACAAGAGCGCCTCCCATAGGGTTAGAGTGTGCTTAAAGACACAGTATTGTGGTTCCTGGCCATGCCTCCCACAGAAGAAAAAAAACTTTACTAGATCTGCAATAATGTGCATTTCAACAGCATGGCCCCTGACTCCAATTACAGACCCTGCTATCTTCCTGGTCTCCATAGCAACTTCCCCTTGTCTTCCTGGGTATAATTGAAAAGTTTCTACACCCCAAATAACCCTGTCAGGGGATGCAGCAATGCAAATCAGACCAAATAAAAGCGAATCAGAAAAATCTCACATGAGAGATGAGGCTCTCTTCCTCCCCCCAACACCTCTTCAGTCTCAGCCAGAGAACAAGTATTTGATCCTAAAGTTCAGGGGGTATTGATTTGTGGGATAATCAGTAATGGTGGAGACTGTGGTTCCTGGAACAACAGCCACAACATTAGGAGCAGGAGCAATGGTGGTGGCAGAGGGCTCCCTCACCCTGATTTCCTCAGTTGCTGCCCTGGCTATGGGGATGGGTGGAGGGGGTGGTAGCAGCAACAGCAGTAGCAGTGGCTGGAAGAAACAGATCACCTGCAGATATTTTATGCATGGGGTTTGTAAGGAAGGAGATAACTGTCCATGCTCCCATGACCTCTCTGACAGTCCATATGGTGTAGTGTGCAAGTATTTTCAAAGAGGTTCTGTGTTTATTGAGACCGCTGCAGATACAAACACAGCAAGCCACTGCTGAAGTACCCCAGCAGGGCTCAGAGACCAAGGAAGAGTTAGTGAAGGAGCCACCTGAGGTGGAGACAAAGAAGCAGCTCTGTCCCTATGCTGCAGTAAGAGAGTGTCACTATGGGGAAAACTGTGTATGTCTCCAGAGACTCCTGTGACATGTGTGGTCTGCAGGTCCTGCACCCAATGGATGCTGCCAAAAGGTCACAACACATAAACGCTTGCAGTGAGGCCTGTGAGAAGCACATGGAGGTCTCTTTTGCTGTGTAGCAAAGCAAGGACATGGGATTTACATGGAGGTGGTCTATGAGAAAGCCAACCCCAGCGAACACCACTTTGGGATCCTGTCCAACTGCAACCACACCTACTGTTTCAAGTGCATTCACAAATGGAGAAGTGCTAAGCAATTTGAGAGCAAGATTATAAAGTGAGACTCCTCCCCAATCTATATTTGTACTTTCTATTTTCAGGAATAAATTATTATCTGTGCCACCAGAAGGACCACAACTAAATGCATGTATTTTATCCTGAACCTGGGTGTTCAAAAAGGGATATATTTTTTGTACTTCAGCTAGCTTTCTGCTTAATCCATCTGTTTATTTTATTTGAATGAGCAAACCCTGAGTATCAGTTTGTGCTTTTTGAGGAGATTGTGTTTAATGGATTAGAGAGTTTACATTTCATGAACAAACTTATCTAGCTTTGACTGTATGCTTCCTGGCGTATTACATTTAAAACTTTCCTATTCCGTCCATTAAGCTAGCTAATAATCCACCAAACATTAAAAACTGATCTCATAACTGAAGACATAAATGAAAACAGAGCAATGTTACAAGAAATAAATTCATTTAAATGAAAAAGAAAAAAAATACAAAGCTCACTTTTAATGGATTCACCATCCCTGAATGGCCTTCCAGTAACCCAGAGAAGAAATGGGAAATGTAGATACAATAAACCATGAGTCTTGTTTCTGGGGGATTGTTTAAGAACTCTGTGGGTGTGTGCATGAGTATTTCTGTGGGAAGCATCATTGTTTGTCATTATTTTGCTTTCTGAGATGCAGCAGGTTTTGGAGAAAGATGTGGGAAAGTAGCTTGGGTGGCAACTCCACCATAAGATTTCAGACTCTTTGGGTTTATGGAAGCCAGTGGCTAGAATGAAACTTTACCATAAAATTAATATGACTACCTAGCTTGTATAGCCAACCATAGTAGGTGGGTGGAGTGATTCCCTGTCCCACAAGTGGAAGAGTTCCAAGAATATTAAAAATTAAAGAGAGATTTACGGACACAAAAGGAGATGTGTGTTCTGTGGTTTCACGCTGAGGTCAGATGAACTGAAGATACTTTCTTCCTGGTTGTCACAGTGATTTCACACAACCAGGAAAGTAAAGAAAGAACCAGATCTCAAACAAAAAAATAGGTATTCCCTCATCAGTAGGGTGGAAGATGGCTCCATTGCTTTCAGTTTATTCTTGAAATTCAGAGCAAACTCTAGGCAAATTACTAATAATAGAAAGAATAATACTTATGGAAATTTGAATCTTTAGATGTCAATAAGCTAGGAAGAATGTGTTAATGAGTTCTATTGTTTGCCAGCACATCTTCCTCCCGGTGCAGGTGGAAAAACAAACAGCTGCATTATTTAAGTTTCTCTACCTGAATGGTATGGAAGATTGCATGTCTCCATGTATCTATAGAGTAGATTCATTACAATGTCTCACAAGCTGTGGTCACTATATTCCAACCATGGCTTCTGACCAATGGAAATTTGAAGAATCTAGTAGATTATTTTTGAGCCTTTAGCTAAATCAAGTGAAGAATGCAGTAATTGTTCAGTCCATGAGGCTGGACATGTCAGCCTGACTCCTTATACACAGAAATTCTAAAGAAGTTGACTCCAATGCTAGTAAAGGAATGAATTTGGTAGTGACAACTAGAACAAGCAGGCAAAAAGAGAAAATATCCTTCTTCAATATTGTTTATATATGTTGGCTCCTGCCAGAAAGTGAGATCCTATTCTCTGATTGATTATTTATTTTTGTTGTTTTTGTTGTTGTTTTTTTTGTGTGTTTTCAAGAAATGTTTTATGTGTGAGGCTCTGGAAATCATTCTATAGTCCAGACTTGTCTGAAACTCAGAAAGTCCCAGTAACTCTCCCTCCTAAATTCTGGTGTTAAAGTGTCCCCTTAGAGTTCAGAGGTTCAGTCTATCATCATGGTGGGACATGATGGCATGCAGGAAGACACGGTGGTGGAGGAGCTGAGAGTCCTACATCTTGACCAGCAGGCAACAGGAAGTGGTCTCATCTTTGTATCGATTCTTAAGTGTGGTTCGCCCTCACAAGATTACACTTTGACAAAATTCATTCTTTCTAGTACTACATCCATGATAAAGTTTCTTTTTACTGAAGTGTTTTTCATGTGAGGCAGAAGAGGCGATCTCTGTAAGTTCCAGGCCTAGCATAACAACTACACTCCAGACAGGGTTAGAAAGAGACTGTGTCAAAACAGACTCAATCCAAAAATTTCTACTTAATAAACTTTAGAATTGTAAAAAATGGTTTAACACATAAAGTGCTCAACTTACAACTATCCCTTCACTTTGGCCTTCTAAATACAGTTGCTATACTACATTACTGTAATCCAGTGCTTTTGATGACAGTTAAAATGCAGACAGAAGAAATCCTAGCAAGTCTATTTATGTGGCATGGCAAACAATAGAACCTGTCTCAAACATGCGAAGTGTAAACAAGAAACACCCAAAAGAGTTCTCTCCTATTTACACCCTAACCATGACACGCATGCCCAACTACCACACGTTAAAAATCACACACATACAAACAGACATAAGTAAATAAATAATAAAATCATAATAGGATGGTTTGGCACAAACCCTTTATTACAACCTGGGCACCAGTGCCATGCAAAGTTCTGTGAATTTTTGGCAAATCACATCTGCATTCTGAGTTCAAGGACAGCCAAAGATATGTAGAGGAACCCTGTCTAAAAGGAAAATTCCAACTCTGATTACCATTGACTCATCATAATATCTTTTTCCAAAATAAACTGAAGTGTTCCAGCTTTACCTCACAAGAAGTCCAGAGGCAAAGGACAATATCTCTTAAAGTCATTTTTCATGTCTGCCAGTGGTGGGTGTCAAATTATTTTCAGATATGAAGATAGCTGAGTATGGTAGCAGTTACAGGCAGATCTCCTTGAATTCAAGCCAATTCGGACTACATAGTGAATATGATGGTAAGACATTTCTCAATCTCTCTCTCTCTCTCTCTCTCTCTCTCTCTCTCTCTCTCTCTCATATGTGTAAAGCAAAGAGCCACACATCTTCTGTCTGGGTACTGGAAGTCCATGCAGGGGTGCTGAGTCCATTAAACATGAGCATTTTCTTTTCCCTTTTGTCCCTTAAATAAATTTATATCTTGTAACTTTGCTCTGTTTGTATTGTGTGGCTTTATTTTCACTTATGAGAACAATTTTTAACATACGGTGGATTATTGGTTAGCTAAATGGATGGAATAGGAAAATTTTAAATGTAAAATGCCAGGAAATATACATTCTGAGCTAGACACTTTTGTTCATGAAGCCTAATCTGTCTAATCCATTAAAATAATCTCCTCAGAAAGCATGAAGAGTCTATTAACTGATACAAAAGATTTCCATATTCTAATAAAATAGACAGACTGACTAGCCAAGGAGTTAGATGAAGTACAAAAAAAGTCCCATTTAGAGCCTCAATGTTGATGATAAAATACATGCATTTAAGTGTGGTCCTTCTGGTTGGATGTTGGCAGAAGATACAAATTCTTCCTGCAAATGGAAAGCACTAAAGAATATTGGGAAGGAGTCTTACTTTATGATCTTGCTCACAAATTGCTTAGAAATTCTCCATTTGAGGATAAACTTGAGACACTAGGTGCGGTTGCAGTTGAACAGGATAACAAAGTAGTGCTCCTTGGGGTTGGCTTTGTCATAGACCACCTCCTATCAGATCCCATACACTATGTGTTTGCTGCACTGCACTGAACAGCAAAAGAGAGAGAGAGGTCCATGTCCTTCCCATGGGCCACAAGCAAATGTTTATGTGGCGTGACTTGTGGGCAGCATCCATTGGTTGCAGGACCTGCATTCCTCATATGTCACAAGAGTACCATGGAGACACACACAGTATTCCCCCTAGTGACACCCTCCCACTGCAGCATAAGGGCAGGTCTGCTTCTTTGTCTCCACTGCAGCTGGCTCCTTCTCTGACTGTTTCTTGGTGACCGAACCATGCAGGGTACTTCAGCAGTGGCTTGCTGTGTTCATATCTGCAGTGGTCTCCATAAACACAGTACCCACTTTGAAAATGCTTGCACACTACACCATATGGACTGTCAGAGAGGTCATGGGAGTATTGAGTGTTACCTCCTTCCTTACAAATCCCATGCATAAAATATCTGCAGGTGATCTGTTTCTTCCAGCCACTGCTACTGCTGCTGCCACCTCCCCCTCCACCCATCCCCATAGACAGGTCAGCAACTAAGGAAATCAGGGTGAGGGAGCCCTCTGCCACCACTGCTGCTCCTGCTCCTAATGTTGTGCCAGTGGTTCCAGGAGCCACAGCCTTCACCATTACTGTTTATCCCACACAGCAATGACCCTTGAACTTCATAGATCACATAGTTCTAGTCAGGCTGAGACTGAGAAGTCAGTGGAGGGAGGGGAGGGCAGGACGTGTGCCTTGCCTCCCACATGAGCTTTTTCTAACTTGTTTTGATTTGATCTGATTTGCATTGCTGCATGCCCTGACAGGTTTATTGGGGTGTAGAAACTTTTCAATTATATCCAGGAAGACAAGGGGAAGTTGCTATGGAGACCAGGAAGATACCAAGGTCTGTAATCTGAGCCAGGGGCCTGAGCTATTGAAATGCATGTCACTGCAGATCTACTAAAGATTCCTTGTGTGGGATGCTTGGTCAGAAACCACAATACTGTGTCTTTAAGCACACTTTAACCCTATGGGAGGTGCTCTTGTCACTCAATCCTCACTATCAAAACAGGCCCTCCCTGTGACCTGCCAGTCAAAAGAGGTGCAGGGCTCCTCCTGTCACCAGGTTTTAGGTGTGATATTGAAGAGGAGGCAGAGGTTTTGTGTGCTGTTGTACAGTTGCTGCTGCAGGGAGCTGAGCTGAGAGATTCAGTGTTCTGGGAAACCACAAAATGGTGAGCTAGGGGATGCTGTCTGCAGATGGGGAGGAGCAGTTGGTGAGGTGTGGCACACAGTTTGATGGGTCCTCCCTATATCTGGGGGAGGGTGCAGCCTGTTTCCCTGTCTTATAGAGTCCCATGTAAATTCTTCAAACTATGGGAAGGTTTCTCAATAACTTTGCTCTGTGGACTTAATCTGATTAGAACATTGGTATCAGGGAGCTGGGTGTAGAATAATGTTTTTAGTCAACTTCAACATTCTTGATGTATATATGGAAAGCAGCTTGCCTATCTCAGAGAGACCAAGTTTTTCCTTTACCTCCTTGACATTCAACACTCTGCAATTAACATTCACATGTAATATACATCTATCGTTAACTTTGTGCAGATCATCTAGAGTCTTCTCATGTGTTGGGTAGAAGTCCCCTATTATGCCACAATGTAGGAGAGTAGTATTGGTGATATAAAGTAGTTACTAGTGTTTAGGATATAGTCTGTCCCCCAAAATATATTTGAGCTGCGGGAAGACTGCCTCTGAAACACCCAAAAGATAAGTACATTCAAAACTGCTTTGTTTGGATGCTAGGATGCATATTTTTTTCACTGGGATTGTCTAGGCATTTGGCTCCCAACCATTACAAAGAAGTCCTTCCTGATTCAAAACAAGACATTAGGCCCTTCCCATATCAAAGAACAGGCCTCTGACAAGCTGCTTAAGGAGGCATTATAGGGTCACAATAAACCTTAAATCATGGTGTCATAAAATCTAGTTTATTTGCTTGTTTTCATGAGAGAAAACAATTTTGGCAGGTGGACAATATGACAGTAGGTGACAATTATTTGAAAATAAAACACAGCTGTGTTAAGAACTTACCTTATTATGCAAAGCTCTCATTTGATCCCTCAGGCTAGGAGGATTTAGTAACAGCCTGGCACCTAGGGGTTGGGAGCTTTCCTTATGGACTGATGTATTGACAGTAAAACAGAGCTCCTTCTATAAAACCTGCAATATGTTTGGAAAAGCTGGTAATGGTTTAGGTCAGGGACTTTTGGAAGGGTTGCTGCAAATCCTGAGATTCCCAACACTTCCAACCTTATGGAGGTATTGTTCTCTGTCCTGAGGCTACTGTGTCTTTAGTCAATCATGTTCTTGAGAAAATGTTTCCCTTGTGTGGCATTGTTTGACTCTTCTCCTAATGTTTTCCCAATTATATGATGGTTTTTGATGACTTGATATAATTCTCCCTTTTCCTTCTTTCCTCCCACCCCATTTAAGCACTATACAAGATACTATTCTATTGCAGAAGCTTATTTAGTTTGGAACATAACCTCCGCAATACCACCCCAATCTAGCATTTATCTTTTCTACCTTCTACTTGTGCTATCTTTCATATGCCCTATGACCTTCAGCTCAGGACCCAGTCGATGTGAATAACCTGTTCATTCAGGTCAATTATGTATTTAAGAAATTATTAGCCGGGTGTTGGTGGCACACACCTCTAATCCCTGCATTCAGGAAGCAGAGGCAGGCAGATCTCTGTGAGTTCGAGGCCAGCCTGCTCTCCAGAGTGAGTGCCAGGATAGGCTCCAAAGCTACACAGAGAAACCCTATATCACTAAACCAAAAAATAAATAAATAAAAAAGAAATTATTTTAGGAATGTCTGTGCTGTGTGATTGTATTTTCCTTAACTGCTAGTATCCACATCTAAGCAAAGGTATTTTGTTTTATGGTGTTCATCTTTAGAGAAAAGGTATCAGAAACATTTATTGTGCTCTAATATAAGACTCTAGTCTCTGGAGCACTTGGCAATAAACCCTGTTTCATCTTTCCAAAATAATTTTTGAGATTATAAATGCATCATATTCACATTGTCTTTTCTGCCTCCAAGCCCTATCAACATTACATTGTTTTCTAATTTGTGGCCTGTTTTTCATTAACTCAGTTTCACGGTAACACCAGTCAGTTGCTGTGTGAAGGTGACCTGTGTTTGGTTTCAGGATTTCCCAGCTCTGATGCAATGTGTTTGCTGCAATGGACATTGAGTGTGCAATGGATAATGAACACGAAGACCCTGTGCTTTGCATGAGGAACAAGATGTGCTCTATTAGAGAGGAGGAATGTCTGGTAAAACACAAAATTTCTAGACTAGGGCTATGTCTACTGTGCTAGAAAGTCAGAGCTGGAGGGAATGTGCTGTCTAAGTCATTTGATCTCTGATCACCCAATAGGGAAGCTGCTAATATGAGCTGTAGCCAATGTGGGGTTCTGGGATGAGGTTTGCAGTCATGATAGCTAGTGGAAGGTATTTTATGGGTTCTTTCTGTGGTTCTCTTCTGCCTTTGCTGAAATGAGTTGTCAGAAACACCACAAGCTATACTATGGTGATTATACAGTGTTCAGAGAAGATCTGTTGAGCTATCATTTATTTAGTTAGTTAGTTATTGACTGCTTGTATTTCAAGAGAGGGTTTCCCTGTGTAAGATTTGTGGTTGTACTGGGACTCACCTTGTAGACAAGTCTGGTATGAAATCACAGATATCTTACTGCCTCTGCCTACCAAGTGTGAGGCATGTGCCACCAACACCCAGTGAGCTCTCAACTCTGTTTTGGACTTGAATAGAACATGAGCCAGAGTGTAGTTCTGTTGATACATATGTTGACCTGGGCAATGACCTTTTTCCTCTCATTTTCTCAGGATGGATTTACTGGGTAATGGGAGATTTCAACCCTGGCCTGGGACAATATAATTCTTGCAGTATCACTGTTCAGGGTTCACATGTGGGCATTGCTTTTGGTTGCAGTGGAAAAACAAATTAGAAAACTGAAAGTTTGTTTTCTAGAAGTTCTGAATACTGCATTCCATTTTCATGTTTGTATTTTAAAAGTTGCAAATGGTGTAGAAACATGTAGGAAAATGGTTATGTGGATTGTCTTTCATGAATACATGTTTAGATTGCTTGTAATTTAGCGTTGCAAATAACCACAAAGATGTGATTCAATGAAGTTTAGTTCCAGGGGAGAAAAGGAGTTTCTGATGAGCAGAGATATCTCAAGTGTACATGGTGCTGTGCAGGTAGATTTGGCAGATTGCATGATACATGTCATAGGCCAAGGAATCAAATTTAAAATCACTTTTCCTTTTCTTTTTCTGTTTTATTTTTTTGTTGTTTTTTTCTAGACAGGGTTTCTCTGTGTAGCTTTGGAGCCTATCGTGATACTCACTCTGGAGACATCCATATCAACAGATATTTTTTGATTCATCCTATAAATCCTGTTGAGAATCATGAATAATGAAATTGTGGTTTGATTTTTGTTTTTTCTAATCCCCAGTGAGGAAGTTGTACTGGCTCACAATAGTGTTTCTAAACACATTTTACGTTGATCCATTGCTCTCTAAGTATTCAACTGTCTATGAGGACTATTTTGTATTTAATGTTTGCTAGATAGTTGTGTTCAGAACAACGAATAGGAAGTGCTTATGAGGATTAGGAAGATACCAGCGTAAGTTCATAGAGACTGGGGCAAGTGCTACTGATATGCTTATCTCTGATTCTGTAGCAAAGCTCTTTGCCGGAGGTGGAAGGAAAGAACCAGAACCATTTTTTATGTGTCTTATGGGAGAAGCACTTGTCACTCTGGCCTCACTAGGCAAATGATGCCTTCCAGGTTATCTGCCAGTCAGAAGTGCTAGGTCATCCTCCCACCATCTCCAGGCTTCTCTTGGCAGAAATCTGTTCTGGTGGTCTTGTGTGCTATGCTGTGAGTGCTGCTGCAGGGAGGTGAGCACAGAGTAGCTGGAAAGCCACAACATGGTGAGATTGGAACTAGTATCCCCAGACTGGGATAAGTGCCAAATAGGTCCATGGGAGCCAGTGTGGAGGGTCCTCCCATAGCAGGGTGGGATCAAGGGGCCATATGCAGAGTTTGTCATGTTCATGACTGGTCTTGCATTATCCTGCATAGTCCTAATGGTCCTGTATACTCCAGTATATTTCCATGTGATACAAAGGGACCTACATGTTCTTTGCAACTCTTTGGGCCAGCTGGCTGAGTCTGAGTATGCTCACTTGGCTGGCTGCACCAGTGCAGAATATTAGGATTGGGACTGTGATTTGAAATATCCTTGTTGACATCACTGTAAAATACAGGGGCACTTAGTGCTTGGTCCCTTTAGTATATTCCAGAAATTTTGCACGTTGAATGTTGAACGTTTATGTTTTGAATGCCCTTGGAGTTAACATTGTGTAGCTGGCAAAAAATATTTCCTGTGTAGAGGAGCATTTTGTTGTAAACTGTGAACCCTGTCTGTAGCCCCACAGGGCATTGCTCTTGTTATCCTGACAAACCACCCTAAACATTGGATTAAAAAGCTGCAGCACCACTGAGTCTTAAAATTACTAGTTTGAGTAACATAGTGGATTGTCCCTTGAAGAACAGGGAAAGGAATTATGTTTGAAGGATGGTTTTTCCCTTTTGACCAGAGGAGGAAACAGTGCACTGTTTATATTTCAGTAAGAAACAAATGAGATGTCAGCAAGATCACAGTCTGAAGTTGAAGGCAGTGAGATGCATGGATCTGAACTACTGAGAAGGACTTATGGGGCATAGTAAATGACTTTCTCTATCTACAATTTCCCTGCATGCATTTATTCCTTCCATGTGAATGAAAAAATGACAGAGAACACATATTTACATTTTATGGAGGATTGCTTAAACTACTAAGTATTCATTTTCCAATTAGAAATCTCCCAGTTAAGTCAGCCCAGATATTTGGGAAACAATACTCACTGTCTAATATTTTACATACGACAAATTCATACAGTGTCTCGTTCCTGGCATTCTCTCTATCAGGGAAGTACCTTCTCCATTTCAAAGTCATTATAGCCAAGTGTTCTTCTACATATTTTTATCAATCTAAAACATCAATCATTGGTATCATTTTAAAATTCATTATTTTTAAATGCACTACTGCATTTACATCATTTTTTAATTTTCCTGGGTATAATAATTTCATTCAATCTTTGCTCAGGTGGTGTTTATTTTTATCAGTGTAGAGCAGTGATTCTCAACTTTGGTTGTCTGGGCTTCCTTTGGGGGAATCAAATGTAAGATCCTATCACATGACTGGGCTCAGATAATCAGAAAACACAAATATTTTTATTAAAATTCATAAAAGAACAAAAATATAGTTATAACATACTGGTGAAAATGATTTTAGAGTTTGGAGTCATCACATCACTGTATTAAAGTGTCATAACTTTAGGAAGGATGAGAATTACTGGTTTAGTCATTGTCTCCTATATCTCAGGCTTGTGTGGACTACACAAGTTGGAATTTCTTTAAACACTTAATCCTGTCTCTGCTACTCATTGCTGGGAAGACAATCCTGTCACTCCTTCCTTATCTGGGCCTTCACTGGTCTGAAGGAAGGAAAAAAATAAGTCAGTGAATGAGTATCCTCCAACTTCGCCAGATTTTACGATGCATTTACAAATGAAGAGGGACTTGTGTAAGAATTGAGTTCACTGACCAACTGTAAAGCAGGTTTATTCACACAGAGAAAGATATGGGCAAGAAAGAGGGAAAACTCTTTTCTGTTGCAACAGTAGTTGTCTATAAAAGTGAGTAGTGACTTAATTAATTTTAGACAATCAATATATGTTCTGACTGTCCATTTCTTGGGTCCATCTGGCAAGCAAGAAGTTGTGTAAGGAAACGAACATATGAGGTGGTGAGATGTCTCAGATTTTAAGATCTCTGACTGCTCTTCCAAAGTTCCTTTGTTCAATTCCCAGCAAGCACATGATGGCTCACAACCATCTACAATGAGATCTTGTGCCCTCTAGTGGCCTGAAGGTATAAGTTCAGGCAGAACACTGCATGCATAATTTATAAATGACCCTACAAAAAAATAAAGAAGTAAGGCAGAGTCAGGCGGATCTCTGTGAGTTCGAGAGCAGCCTAGTCTACAAGACCTTGTTCCAGGACAGCTTCAAAAGCCTCAGAGAAGCCGTGTCTCAACACACAACACACACACACACACACACACACACACACACACACACACACACAGTTGAAATTATAATAAATGGAACTGAACCTATCATTAAATCGAATTATTCTAGTTACAGTTGTTCAAGCAAAGAAGAAGAACTGGATAAAATAATGTGGAACTTCCTAACATTATTGTGTTTTTTCAGGTTTAAGATGTATGTCCTGAAGACATCATGTGGATAGTACTTGGCATTCTTTAAAACAAATCCAAGTCTCTGGATCCCATGTACATAAAGACTGTTTCAACTTTCTGAAAGATAAAATGTATTACATGTAAATTATTGTCAGCATATCTTTTCTGCCTCCAAGCCGCTCCTGCATAGGCATTTTATTGTGTTCTAATACATGGCTATTTTCCTAATTCCCCCAAGCTGTCAACCTGACATAACCTAGAGACATGTGAGGAAACATCAAGTGAGGTTGTACCTAGATCAGAATATCTGACTGCTGTGTCTGAGAGAGGTTGTGTTGATTAAGATTGATGTTAGAAATCTCTTCCTTTGAGTTGGCCATATCTCTAAACAAGTAGGCCTGGGATGGATGAGAGGATAAGCTTAGCATTGGACAGTGAGAAAGCAAGAGGTATAGCTAGGAAGCAATGTATCCTCATGTTTTACCTGTATTAGCTTGAGTATCTAGCCTAAGTTCCTACAAGAATGGACAGTGATATAGGAACATCAGCCAAATAAACATGTTCACTATCTGAATTTCTTTTGATTAAAGAATTTAATCAGAGCAACAGAGAAGAAAATAGAACACAATATGTGACATCAAATATGATTTTCTGGCTGTTATTTTGCTATCTAGACCAGGGATGCCACTGATTCATGGCAACATTCTTCTCAGCTTCTGAATGCTGGGGTTATGTTTCATGTAGTACTATCAACCATAAAAGTATGTGTTAGGCCAGAAGAGCTATGTTTACTGCTTCCTGAAGAATTAGAATTCAAAGTGATTTGGCCAATGAGAGCTTTATAACAGAGTCTGCAGAGACTTAGGTCATTAGGGTACACGTATTGTGTGATTCACAGAAGTGGGGGATAATTTGGGGTATTTAAAAAATACCTAACAAATGTGGAGTAATGGTAACTAAATTTAAGGCTTCTTAGGATTGCAAAAAGAGCTTAGTCAGCTTACACAACACCATCTGAGCTACTGTGAATCATAGATGTTAAGTGATGGATCCTTGAAAATGGAATTTTAA
Source organism: Cricetulus griseus (assembly GCF_003668045.3). NCBI lineage: Eukaryota > Metazoa > Chordata > Mammalia > Rodentia > Cricetidae > Cricetulus > Cricetulus griseus. The sequence goes on from NW_023276808.1 coordinate 3,815,656, forward strand.
ATAAAAATGATTTAATGTTGGTATTTGTAAGTTGTAGCTATGGAGTTTCACAGAAGGAGGGATTCCCTACTGGCATCATGAGGAATCTTCACACTAGAGGGATTATTCGCTAATACATATATTCTATATTTTTATTAAAGTTTAAGATTTTCCCAGGTACCTGCCTATGCTAATGAGTGGTATTATAAGGTGTATAGATCTTAAGTTGCCAACTAGAAACTGGTTTTGGAGTCAGGACATTGACCACCACCAACAAATCCCCTTTAATGTTGCCCAAATATCACAGACTGCACGTAACACAACAATCCTCCACACATTACCCCTGGTTCCATCACTGTTATAAAACTTTGGAAGAATACCTGCACTTTACCACAGGGTGGGCTTGAACTAAAAGCCCACACACGGCACTGCACACCACACAATAACACTCCTTCAATCCTCCCCAACAACATCAAGATGCACTCACCACTCTGGACTCTATACTAGTTCTCCCACCCAGCAGCATCTGTATTGGAGGGCAAAGAAGTCGCAGGACCCAAATACTGACAATGCCCACCACCCAGTAACACTGCTTTAATCCTGCTGAGCATCAACAGAATGAACTCACTACCTGAGACTCTACATTTGTTCTCCCAGACCACAGAATCTGTATTGGAGGCCAGAGTGTTCTTCAGGACACAAAGGCATACCCTGCCTATTCCCTAGTAAACCCCCTTTTCCTGTTAAACAACCTCAAACTGTACCCACACCCTTGAGATCCCTGTCTCCTATTTTTAGAAATGTTTATCGCTTTCAGAAACCAAGCAGTTTCAAGGAACAGCAAGTAATATAGTCTCTCAAGAACACCAAGGAGGACCAGGCAGAAAATCCTTCCCGTGGATACAAACTAGGTTCCCAACACCATAAACAGCCAAGGAACCTCTGCAGCTTAGAAATTCCATTTGTTCACCAAAAACATTTCTCTGAATTAAGACCATGTGGCTGGTGGTATAGGAAAATTATAACATTCTAATTAAGTATTTCTGAAGGATGAACCTCATTTCCTCAATTCTACCAATTCTAAACTATCTATAGAACTGATCACACAAAACTGAATGTGTCATGCAACTTTGAGATTTTCTGCAAACCAGGCCTTCAATTTTTTAATGTTTTCCTAATGAACACAAAAAGCAATGTCTGTGTGTTTACACATGACAATGATGTTTTAAATGCCACATCTCCCATAGCCAGGCCTAAAAAACTTCCCTGTCCCCAGTGAATGAACACTCAAGAGAGGCTTACAGGAGAAGGGTCGCTGATGGGGAAGTAGTTCTGTATATGTTTATCTCATTATTTGTTGAATAAAGTTCTGTTTGGCCAATGAAACTCCAAGTTAGACAGGACTAAGAATCAAAGAGGATTCTGGGAAATGTAGTAGAAAAGTGGTGATCCAGGCAGGAAGTGGCATAGCAAAGAGGCTCATATTTAAGCAAAGAGAAACAGGAAGTGTCCCTTTTCCTCTCGGCACCATGTGAGCCACCAGCAAGAGAGGGTGCCAGTGGCAGGCATCCTGTATAAGATAAGTCTTATAAAATATATAGATTTATGATAATTGAGACTGAGCAAACAGAGGAAAATCCTAGTAATTAGCCAAGCAACATTGTACCTAATACAAGTCTGTGCATTAATTGGGGCCCTAACTCAGGTGGGCGGCTGGCATAGAGTGCACACGTGGTGTTGGGGCTCTGTGGCTTTTGTCAGAAGGATCTATCATAACAGGTCACTGCCCTGTTGAACACATGGACACACAGGACGAGGCTCATAATACATTCAATGCCCAACAGGTCTGACAGTTCAGCTAACCAGCGCTCACCATGGATGGATTATTGTAACTCATATGGCTACTTATAGTGATATTATAGGAGAACCCTAGGAAAAAAACAGAATCTACCTCCCACTGGTGCTCCTGATTGCTAGGCTTGCCCAGAGTACCAAAAGAGCTAGCATTACCCAGATGGGCATATAGATAATAGCAACTCCCCTACTACATGAGCAGGGACCATATGACTAAGGCAACACAAGCTTTCAAAGTGCTGTACTTCCAACCTCAGGGCTGACAGGGCTGGAAAATTTTGTATCTTATTATAATCTCTTCCAGTCCTGGATGGCAGGAAATATATTCTTAATGACCTGGAATCAATAGGAAATAAAAACAAGTGATAGATAAGGGCAGTGATGCATTTAATGAAAATAAAATTATGAAAGTGAAACAAATAACTGTTTTTAAAAAGATAAATATAATTTAAAAACCACAAGGCTATGCATTCTTTAAGAAGAAAACAGGGGCTGGAGAGATGGTTCAGAGGTTAAGAGCACTGGCTGTTCTTCCAGAGGTCCTGAGTTCAATTCCCAGCAACCACATGGTGGCTCACAACCATCCCTTATGAGATCTGTCGCCCTCTTCTGGTGTGCAGATATACATGGAAGCAGAATGTTGTAAAAATAATAAATAAATAAAAATCTTTAAAAAAAAGAGGAGTAGGACACTGAAAGTGTTTCTTTAAAAAAAAAAGAAGAAAACAGACAGGTGTTCCTGGTGCATGACTTTAATCCTAGCACTCAGGAGTGAGAGGCAGGTGGATCTCTGTGAGTTTGAGGCCAACCAGGTCCACTGTATGAGTTTCAGGACAGCCTGGAAAAGATATAGAGAAAACCTGTCTCAAGAGTCCAAAAGAAAAAAAAGAGGGAGAAAACAATTCCCTGGTAGAAGAAATGGAATGAATATTATTTTACCTTGCCTCTATGTGCAAGGTTAGCTGCTAAGATCTGTGACACAACACACACAGCTAAGGCTTATGGAGATAACCATGAAAAGCAATATTAATTATATCTACATAGAAGAGCTTCCTTGTTGGAAAATCAATTTTCACTTGCTGAAGCCAACCTTCCCAAATTGTATACCCAAATCTGCTCCACATTAACTCACATTACATGGATCAATACATTCTGGGAAATTACAAAATCAGTTATTCTGTCACAATCAGTTTCTATTTCATAATGCCCACCCAAGCAGTTGTTTGTCTACCCTGTTTCCCTCTACAACATATACAATAAATTATTCCTCCTATTTTGCTCTGCAGGTAGAAGTCATGCTCCAAACACAAATGCTTTTCCTGTTATTGAAACAGACAGCTGACTACATGACTCAAAATTGTAATTTGAAAACTCACTGGTGGTTGAGTTTTTACAGAAAAATGTTTTTGGCTTAATCATAAGGACAAGGCCATTGTCCTGGGGGGGGGTCTCAATGAAGTGGGATGAAGGCTACCTGATACAACATAAGAAAGTTTGTCTTAGAAACATTTTCTACAAGGCTGTAGGTCCTGCTCTTCCAGAATTAATATTGCTTTTCAGGGATCAATCATTCTAAACCATTAAATGTTTAACAAATACAAATGTTTTTATTAACACCTTGTATCTAGAGGTGGTTAATGTTAAAAGTGGAGTATGACAAAGATTTTGCATTCCACATGAGCTGTTGTAAGTTAATAAAAGCAGTGCTTGAAAGAAAGATGCCATGTGCCAAGATTCAAGCAGAGGGGTTTATTTATTAGGGAAAAGGACCATAAAAAGGGGAAAGAGAGGGGGGAGATCGGCCTTCATGTACAGGAACAGTAGAAGAGAGGAAAGAGGGGTAGAGACGGACATACATACTGACAGGGAGAGGAACATTCACAGAGAGGGAGAACAAGAGAGAGAGGGGGATTGTAGTTGGAAAGGGCCCTTTTAAAAGGGAACATAGTGAGTATGCACAGGTGGTACTCTTAGTGGCTGCAGCTGAGTGCATATCATATCAGAATCCCAAGGAAATTCCAGTACAGATGGCTGAATACTAACAACTGTCA
>NW_023276808.1:3820039-3840443 GCF_003668045.3 Cricetulus griseus
AAGAGGAAATACAAAACCCTCTTAAGTGTTTCCATTACAGCCTAGAAAAAGATTTGTTTCTCAGACACTTGAATCAGGCAAAATAGACACAATTCCCTCCCTGATCTGAAGTTCTCCATCAGTAGAAATAGCTGATAAATATCTAGATAGTCAGCCGGGCATTGGGGGTGCAAGCCTTTAATCCCAGCACTCGGGAGGCAGAGGCAGGCAGATCTCTGTGAGTTCGAGGCCAGCCTGGTCTCCAGAGCCAGTGCCAGGATAGGCTCCAAAGCTACACAGAGAAACCCTGTCTCGAAAAAAAAATATATCTAGACAGTCAATGCACTGGAGAATCCACCACTTGCACTGTAACAATGGAGAGGATTGCCTTCTTCCAGTTCAAACTTCCAGTGTTTTGGTCATTAAAATCATAAGTATCTAGCTAGTATTTTTCAGCAGCAACATATTCACTCTGAGATAAGGAATCTTCTTCACAACATCTTTCTTAATATCCTCAGCTCTATTTTAAGACAAAGCAATTTTAATACCAGGTACATCCCATATGGCCTTGATTGCTGTAAACTTCTTTTTTTGACAAGTTATCAAGTAGTTCAAGGAGGTATGGTTAAGGCTCTATTACTGAATGGTGCTGGTAAATACTACCCAATATTTTTTCTCATGTTGCAGCCTCTGTTTCAAATTTAGTGACTGCTGCTATGGAATCAAATAGCAAAAATGACAATGTTCTTAGGTTTGTTTTGTTTTTAACCTATGATTTAGTAGCAACTGAGGTTCCCAGTTTTAACCCCTTGTCAACAAGATCCAAGTTCCCTCATTTGTTCATTAGCACCTGAGTGTCAAGGGGTTAAATAACCAGCACAAAAGATACTGCATTTCTGCTTGTAGCATTTGGCAAAACTGAAAGGAAAAGGAAGTTGTGCTACATGTTGAAGGGATTGTGGGCAATAGAAAGAAGACACCCGGAGAAGTTAAAAGGTCACATGAAGTCTTCCTAGTCTTGTACATATCCTCCATCATATCCACCATAATCAGCCAGGTAGTCTTTCATGGTGGCCTTTAATCCCCCTCCAGGAAAAACAACTTTCTTCTTCTTTTTGGCTTACTTTGCTTTTCTCGCTTCTGTGTTTCAATGTAAAGCACAGTAAATGAATTGTTAATATTGGTAATATTGGTAATGTTTTTCAATTCATCAATTTCCAATGAAATACAGACATCTCCAACTCAGGCTTCCAAAACTGGGACAATATGGTGATATTTCATATTGTTCCTTTTTATCTTTTAGTAATTTTCCAAATTCTGTGAAGTCATCTCTTCAAGAAGGGTTCATAGCATCTATTCCATAACCTGGATTATTAACACCAAAAATTTCTTTTGCTAATTCAAGGTCTGATTCTTACTGTAGCTTCTTTAGCTCAAGTTTATCTGCTAATTGCTCTTTGCGTGTTAGCAATTTAGGTTCTTCTGGCTCATCTAACCTCTTTCTAATTTCTTCTTGCCTTTTCTTCTGCTGCCATGCTTTCTCTTTTATCTTTTTTGCTATTTTTCTGACAATTTTACTTCTGTTTCCTCTTTATTTTGATAATCATCATCATCATCATCATCATCATCATCCCAGTTATCCTTCACATCCTCGTCCTCGCCCTCCAAGTGGTCCCAGCCAGCTGCCCAAGAACTTCAGCCTCAGGTCCTCCATAGAGAACTTGTCCTTGTTCCAGGAGTCTGAGTTCCCTGCCACCTCCTCCATGTCCAGTAGTGGGTTCTTTTTTCCCTTTTTAAATTTAAATTTGAAACAAGATTGTTTTACATGTGAATACCAGTTCCCTCTCCCTATCCTCTACCCTGCCCCACAAAACACCCTAGTCCAGCCCATTTTTGCTCCCCAGGGAGGGTGAGGGATTCCATTGGGGATTTTCAAAGTCTGTCATATCATTTGGAGCATGCCCTAGGCCCTCCCTCATGTGTCTTGTCTAAGAGTTATCCCAGTATGTGGAATGGGATACCAAAGTCCCTTCATGTACTAGGCATAAATACTGATCTACTACTAGAGGCCACATAGACCAACCAGACATCCAAACTAGCATTCACATTTAAGGGGTCTGGGACAGCCCTGTGCAGTTTACCAGCTATCAGTCTGGGGTCCATTGGCTCTCATTGTTTGTGTCCGCTCTTTCTATGGGTTCTCCAGCCTGGTCTTGACCGCTTTGCTCATCACTCCTCCTTCTCAGAAACTGGATTGCAGAATTCTGCTAAGAACCTATAAACAGGCTGGCTGGAGAGTCAAGGTCTGAATGAGAATCCCTACACAGTCCCCAAAGAAACAGTGAACACAGGGAAGCCATAAGGTGGTACCTGGTTTTGAACATGCTCATAGAATCACTGGAGGTAGAGTGCTCAGGAACCTAGTCTAGGTGGTCACCAATATGCTTTCCTCAAAGTCCTGGATGTCCACATGAATATTTCCTTGTATCTTAGTCAGGTACCATCTAAGATTCCCTAGTCGATAGTGTATTCCAGACGAAGCTTCTTATCCCAGAAATGTTCCTGGGGCTTTGTGAAACAGCCATAGTGACACCCTCCTCCAAATTTGCCACAATTAAGAACCATTGGCAAAAAAGTACATGTTTTCTGTTGTCCTTTATTTCTCAAGACCAAGCAGCAATGAATAGCCAGGGCTATCCTATACACATTCTGTGCCTGTAAGGGCATCACAGGGTATCTACAATAAATGAACACTACACTGGCTCTGATATCTGTGTTACTTGCAGGGGGACCAGTATTTGCAGTCACAGGTTAGGGTGTGTCAATCCAGCCCTGCTCCAAGTTGAAGCCATACAGTGTATACAGCTATACAAGTGGTTCCATGGTAGTTTGTACAGTGGGGAATAGGCTCAATACAACAAAATCCCAAGTATGACTCATGTCCCAGAGCCTTGATTCACACCAGAGACATACCTATTTCTATGGAAATATCAGGATCTACTCATTTTGTTGCTAAATATTTGGAAGTGCCAGAGGCATACAGTGTCCTCTTGGTGGGATCCATAATCATGGTGGTGGAGATGATAGAGACAATGAGAAATGTGATGTTTGTGATGGGAATGTTGGTGGTAGTCATGAAATCCTGCACTGGAGACCTCACATATTTGGGCATGGTGATGATAATGGTGATGGTGGAAGTATCCCAAGCAATCTCGGCAAAGGCTATGGAAGATTTGAGGCCTAGTTTGCCAGACTGTTTCTCCTTATGATATGCTCCTTTGATCTGTGGAAAAGACAGGTGGTCTGTGGCTGCAGCAACAACAAAATAGTCAGTACAGTGATTGTGATCCAGGTCACAAGGTTTGTGCTCCCCAGAAGGTCTAACATCTGGAAGCCAGAGAGTGTCCCTTCACTCAGCAGATCCCTTTAGCAGCCTCTGCTCATGGCTTAGTTCCTGAAGTCTGGAACGAAGTAATTGATTACTAGAGAGGTTAGTTTGGACAGAGTTATCATCCAATACCAAGTCCAGATGGCTGTTTGAGGGAAGGCCATGCAGCAAGAGTAGGTGGAGACAGTAGATCTGTGAGACTAATGTGCTTGAGGGGAGAAACCTGAATTCAGTGAAAAGAGGCCAAGATTTCATTTGTTTTTGCATCCTGGCAGAGAGAGGCCCCTCCTCTTCTTCAGTTTCTGAGAAACCACTATACAGAGATAAAGTTAGAGTTTCAACTGAAACAAATCCCAGTCTTTGTGACTTTACCTTGTAATATCTACCATAGCTAAGTGTAAGAGGATGTCCAGTTAGTCATCCTAAGAAATGTGAACATGAGTCAGGGATTGCAGGATCGTGATCAGGGCCACAAGCACTTAACCATCCAGAGAGGTTCTTGCTCCTCCTGCCAGTTATAGGAAGTCAAATGACTTGAGTGTCACCATGGAGAAAATGGGAAGCAGAAGCAAGCCATGTGATGTTACTCATGACACCCCCTTGCCTCTCAGATCAATAATCTTAATGGCTGGCAGCCTCGTTGCTCTATCATCATCTCTGCCACAAAGTTTGTGCCATTCCTACCTGTTTGGGTACCAAGACAGTGATCATAATGTGCACAGTCATCAACTCCCTCATTACTTCTTATCAATCTCACCCTACCCATGACAGTTGAGGTTCATGGATTCTTTATGCATCCGTATTGTCTTTAAAGCTGACTGGGATCTCATATGCATCTAGGGGGTGTTCCCCAAAGATCAGCTCTGTGCCCTGAACCCTCAGGCATCATTCACCTGCTTCTGCTTACCTCCTTCTCATGACTACTAAGCTCCTTGTCAATAGGAGTATTTGCCTAAGCCTCAGGCTGACGGACAAGCTCTGTAGTATCTCCAGTGTATACAGTTGGTGAAGGTTCTTCCTCATGGCCCTTGTTTCCTCCAAAGTTTCCATGACACAGTTGACTTCTGAGGATAATTACTCTACACAAATCCCAATTGTGACTGCTTTATCTGATAACTTAGTAAAACCTTGAAGTAGCTCAAAGCCTACACATCACCTTTAGCCAACTAGATCTCAGTGGTGGCAGATCTCACTCCAGAGGTGTCCTTTTCACTCTGGCAAAGTCACTTGAAATTTAAAGAGGATGGAGTAAAGAGTTCCTGCAGATTTCTGTGGTCTGGATCCAACAGCCTTCTATACAGGCACATTGAAGAGAAACCCTTCTAGGAGCCAGGGAAGTAGGGTGGGTGGAGAGTAAGAGGGATGAGTAAGAGAAAGTTAGACAGAATTTTTATCTGAGATTTTTTCAAGGAGATACACACATCCCAGAGATTGTTCTGCAATTTACAGACCCAGAAAGTGAAGGGCATTTTTCAGGGCCCCATCAATCATTCCACCCCAGCCCACTTTAGGGGAATTCTTGTCAGAGAAGGGGAAAAAGATGCCAGAGTCTGTCATCTACATGGACTAGTGTCTAAAACATGTACTCATTAGAGCTTTATGGGGGTTTGAAGAGCTGTCCAGGATAGAAGACTTTATCTGCTGCTGGGATATGCAGAAACAATGGAAGATGATGTACAGTAAACTTGTGAACTAGAGGAGCAAGGGATTCAGAGACATCCAGAAACAGACACCCCACACACACAGACACACACACACATATATATATATATGCATAAAGATATGTATATATGCATATGTCTGTGTGTGTGTGTGTGTATTGAGAGCTACATATTTTCTCTCTTCTTGGGTTAGAGTTAGAACCTGTAAATGGTCATTTTATAAGCTGCTTTGGTGACTTAGTGGTAGCAGGCTGCATTCCAATGGGTTTCAGAAGTAACTGCTCATGTCCACTGTGAGGGTGTGTTTCCCTACTTTTAATTCTGTGACTGCTTAAATAATAATTCTAACTGGCCTGACTTGACACAAGGTTTGCTAACCTGATATTCTTGGAGGGACTAGCGATGATGATAGTGTCCCTGCATAAGAAGAGCTGTCCTGTGTTACTGTTCTTGTATTTCCACCTGTAGTTCAGTGTTTATTCTACCGTAATAAGCAGACAGCTTATTAGACAGGACATTTGGATTACCAGCTGATGTACCTGCCTTTGGAAATTCTTGCTATATCACTGCAATACCATACTTTCCAGAATGTCTCAACTCAATGCATGGCTTTCTATGCACAAAGAATCTTTTACACTATTTTTGCACTATAAGGACTCATAAGAACCTTAGTTTTGTATGCACACATTTATGTATAGGTGCACATATTCATTCCTGTGAAACTCAAGGCTATGGGTGATTCTTGATTGCCAGCAAGATAAACAGCATTGTTTTCATTGATTGGTGGCACCACATAATGTTCAAAGTAAATAAATAACTTTTGTATTCTGACCCATCCAAAATTACTTTTATCTTGACTTTTATGTTTAGACCATAATTAACAGGTATACATTTAATCAACACGCCATTCAGAATTATCAACAAATCTGCCACAGGATTTTTAATTGGAAAAATACTATACAATTTGACTGTAGATGTCAGAACACACATCCTTCCCCCAAGAACTCTCAACTAAATTTATAGCGGGTATAGTGCATAAGAGTCTGGAAGCTCAGTACACTAACTAAGAAAGGTCATTTCCAGAAGAGGGTAAAGGAATTTCCCAGTAGTGGTGTCCAAATAGTATGCAAGAGGCAGACCAGTGGAAGACAGACTAGAGGTGGGCTTCTGGAACTAAAGGATGGATGTTCTTGACAACTGAGCATTTTTCTTTCAGAGAATCCAGCCAGGAATCCTCCACTTCTATGATTGGACTGAAATATAGCAATAGTGGTCAGAAGATTCCTTTCTGGGTACTCAAGTCAGTTAGAGAAAGAAGAAACAATAGAATTGAACTGAGTCCTTCCAGGGAATGGGCCTAGACAACAAAACCACTGATACTAAAAGGGATGGGCCCTTCAATTTCTCAAAGCAACATGCTTGCAAATGTGCTAAGTAAATGTTTATAGATCCTAATGCCAAGACAAACATCATTCAAATCCCTACATTCAGTGAACAATAAAGAAAAATCAATAGATAAGTGATCATATCATCACACTCAAGTCACTGGACTCCAAGGGGGAGATAATAAAAATTACCTCCCTTATGAAATATTGAACAAAGACAATCTATTCAACTTGTTTTTCAAGACGTTTTACATATTCGTGGCTGCTGATGGGGTGTGTGTGTGTGTGTGTGTGTGTGTGTGTGTGTGTGTGTGTGTTTATGTGTATATTTTAGGACAATTTTCAGCAGTCAATTTTTCTTTCTACCATGTGGGTCCTAACACACATCAAATCTTGAGATTTGGAAGTAAGCATCATTATCCAACTGATTCATCCTTCCAGGCCCTGATGTTTGTTTCTCGTTTGGAACTCAATCAAGAAAATTCCATATTGTACAGAAAATGAAGGCATTAAAGTCAGCAAGAGGAGAAGAAAGGCCTGGAAAGCAAATGTGTTCTTCTTCTGTTTGCTTATTTGAGACCTCCTTTTTCTGTGTATTCCAGCCTGGCCTGGAAACCAAGACATGCTCTAAATTGAATTGAGACTGCAATCTTTCTGCACCAGCCTTACAAGTCCTAGAAGAAACAAACCACCATGCCCCAAATTCAAATATAGTTTTGTAATTAATAATGTAATTAGAGAGCAGAGAATATAGAAAATAATCAATAAAGAAAAAGAAAATGGGGTCTGTGTGATGCCTTGGTGAGTAACGACACTTGCCACCAAATTGGTGGACCTGAGTTCAACTACCAGAACTCACATGGTAAGTGACAATTGGTCTCTTGATCTCTGAAAGTTTCCTCTGCTTTCAAGATACATGTGCAAAAGGCATAAGAAGAATATTAATGTATATACAATGTAAAAATAAATAATGTGTAAAAAAACACTTAAAGAAAATCTAACAATGTAAAAATTTTAGCAACAAAATATGTTGAGTACTGGACCAAAAAACATGGACTTTGCCAATGTGGAGCATATAGAAATACTCCTTTAAAAGGTTGCTTGCAATTCAAGCCACTTTCCTGTGGAGCATCAAAATTCTTGTTTGTCTTTATTAAGCATATAGAATAAAGAATCAAGCTGAGACCCCACAACATTTGCCCATATATTAGGAAGCTAACCTGAGTTACGTGGAAGGAAACCGTGATCAATTCATGGCCATAGTGGATGATGGAAAGAGAGACAAAATTGAAATAAAAGCTGTGTGCAGAATCTGATCTGAACTGTAAATATCAATGGGGAACTTTGGGCAGATGGCATGGAGAGAATCAGCCAGAATGCAAAACATACTTTGATGGGGATTTGGGTTACATTATACACAAAATCTGGAGACTCATGTAACTGTGATATCATTTTCACATAAATGCATTTAGTTAGCTTGGAATGTTTTTGTTCCAAACAGAAACATTTAGAAATCAATTCAAGGAATATTAACATATGTTAATATGTATAGACATATGTTTGTGGATGTCAGTACACATGTATGTACATACATATGTGTTTGTGTGTGAGTATGTGTGCCTACATGTGTTTGTGTGTATGTGTCGAGAACTACATATCTTAACTCCTCTTTGATTAGACATAGGACCTGCATATGGTCATCTTATAGGCTTCTTTGTTGACTTAGTGGCAGCAGGTTGCAGTCCTCAGGGTTTCAGAAGTAACTGCTCATGTCCACTGTGAGAGTGTGTTTCCCTACTTTTAATTCTGTGACTGCTTCACTAATAATTCTGAACAGCCTGACTGGACACAGGTATGCTAACTTGATAACCTTTGAGGGATTAGAGATTCTGAAAAGCTGTCTTGTATTACTGTTATAGTATTTCCCCCTGGAGTTCAGTCTTTCTTCTGCAGTAATAAACAGAGAGATTTTAGTCAGGCCATTTGGAATGACAGCTGATACACCTGTATTTGGAAGTACTTGCTATATCACTTCAATACCATGTTTTCCAGAATTCCTAAACTCATTGCATTGCTTTCTATGCACAAAGTCACTTTTACACCCTTGTTGCACTCGGAGGACTCATTAGACACTTACTCACGCATGCACACATTTATGTATAAGTTCACATGTTCGTTCATGTGCAACTCATGGCTGTGGGTTAACCTTGATTGGTCAGCAAGAACAACCACATTGTTTTCCTTGATTCGTGGCTCCACCTAGTGGTAACAATAAATCAATAATTTTTGTATTCTGACCCATCCAAAATTACTCTTATCCTTACTTTTATGTTTAGACCATAATCAACACACCATCCATAATTATCAACAAATTTGCCACAGAACTTAAAATGCAAAAAATACTATACAATTTGACTGTAGATGTCAGAACTCACATCCTTGGCCCAAGAACTTTATACTAAATTTCTAAAGGGTATAGTACATAAGGGTCTATTAGCTGAGTGTACTGACTGAGAAAGGACATTTCTGGAAGAGGGTGAAGGTATTTCTCAGTAGTGCTGTCCAAAAACTATGCAAGAGGCAGCCAGGTGGAACACAGACTTGAGGTGGGCTTCAGGAACAAAGGTTGGATGACCTTAACAACTGAGCATATTTCTCTCAGAAAACCCAGCCAGGAATCCTGCAAACCTTAGATTGGACTGAAATGTAGGAACAGTGGTCATCAGATCCCTAAATGGGCACTCAGGTCAGTTAGATAAAGAAGACACAATAACAGTGAACTGAGTCCTGCCAGGGCATGTGCCTAGACAACAAAACCAATGACAATCAAAGGGCTGGGGTCTTCAATTTCTGAAAGCAACATACTTGCAAATGTGCTAAGTAAATGTTTTATAGTTTCTAATACCAAGACAAACATGATTGAAATCCCTCCATTTAGTGAACAAGTAATGAAAAATCAATAGATAAGTGATGATATCACTACACTGAAGTCACTGTACTCCAAAGGGGAGATAGTAGAAAGTACCTCACTTATGACAAGCAGAACAAAGACAATGTATTCACCTTGAGTTTTAAAAAGTTTTACATATTTGTTGCTGCTGATGTTTGTGTGTGTGTGTGTGTGTGTGTGTGTGTGTGTGTTTGTATGTATGTGTATGTTTTAGGACCATTTTCAGCAGTCCATTTATCTGTCTACCATGTGGGTCCTGACACACATAAACTCTTGAGATTTGGGGGTAAGCATCCTTATCTAACTGATTCATCCTGCTAGCCCATGATGTTTTTTTCTCATTTGGGAGTCAATCTAGTACATTCCATATAAGTCAGAAAATGAAACCATTCAATTCAATTAGAGGTGAAGAAAGGCCTGGAAATCAAATGTGTTCTTCTTTTTCTTTTTGGTTATTTGAGACCTCCTTTTGCTGTGTATTCCAGCCTGGCCTGGAAACCAAGATATGCCCTAAATTGACTTGAGACTGTAATCTTTCTGCCCCAGACTTACAAGTCCTGGAAGACACAACCCACCATGCTCAAAACTCAAATATAGTTTTGTAATTAATAATGTAAATAGAGAACAGAGCATATGGAAAAACCAATCAATAAAGAAAATGGGGTCTGTATGATGCCGTGGTGAGTAAAGACACTTGCCACCAAATTTGTGGACCTGAGTTCAATTCCCAGAAATCACATGGTAATTGACAGTTGGTCTCTTGATCTCTGGAAGGTGTCATCTCTTATCCAGATACATGTGCAACAGGCATAAGAGGTATATTAATATACATACAATGTAAAAATAAACAAAGTGTAATAAAATAGTTAAAGAAAACCTAATAAAGTAAAGAAGTTTTAGTAACAAAATATGTTGACTACTTGACCAAAAGTTTAAAGAGGCCAAGACACAAGGACATGACTAATGTGCAGAATATATAAATACTATTTTAATAGCTTGCTTGTAATTCAAGCCACTTTCCTATGGAGCATCAAAATTCTTGCTTCTTTTTGTTAAGCATACAGAATAAAGAATCAAGTCGAGGCCCCCACAACATTTGCCCATATATTAGAAAGTCATCCTGAAGTACATGGAAGGAAACTATGATCTATTTCTGGCACCAAGGGGCGATGGAAAGAGAGACAAATTCGAAATACAAACCAGAATGTAAATGATACATGGAAGGGGATTTGGTTTACATTATACACAAAAACTGGAGACTCATGTAGCTGTGAAATCATTTTTACATGAGTGCAGTTAGTTAACTTGGAATGTTCTTGTTCCAAATAAGAACATTTAGAAAGTTATACAAGTATCATAACAGGTATTTTTATGGACATATGTTTGTGAGTGTATACATGTGTGTGCATACATATGTGTTTGTGTGCCAGTATCTGTGCCTTTGGTTTTGGTGTGTGTGTGTGTGTGTGTGTGTGTGTGTGTGTGTGTGTGTGACTGAAGATAGTCTGGTATCACCCAATTTTTATATTGATTTTTTGAGGGATAGGATGTTTGCTTTCCCTGGATCTTTCAATGTAGGCTAGGATGAGTAGACAACCCACTTCACAGACCCAACTGTTCCCAATGTTGCATTCCCATTGCTGGGTTTACACTTCCTTTCCATCAAACCTTTTTTCTTACCTTTTTCTTTACAGAATGGATTCCTGGACTCAAACTAAGGTACTTAGCCTCACAAAATTAGCATGCCTGTATTCTCAGCCTTTTCCAAACCCCAATTTTTGGTCATTGTTTTGTTTTGGTATTGTCTTTTATGGTAGTTTCGTGTAGCATAGGGAATGGACTGCACATGGTGTGCAGGAGATGTGTGTGTAGAGGCCAGAGGTTGATATGAATGTCATCCTTAATTACTCTTGTCTATTTATTTATTTTTTGAGATAGGGTATCACATTGGAGTTAAATGATTATCCCGATCGGCAATGTCAACAAATCCGAGGCATCATCTTGTCTCCATGTTCCCCTCAGTTGGGTACAAGCACAGGTCTCCACAATCTGAATTTTAATGTTGATGTTTGGAATCCAAAATCAGTTTTCCATGGTTACACACAATGCTTTACCATCTCCCTAGGTCCATAGATATCTGCCGAAAACCTGGTATTAAAACACAATGCTAACAGTTGATAGATATTGGACAAGCTGGTTGATATCTGAAAAGACAGAGTTGCAAAATGGCTAACAATTGTGAATTCTAGGTGTGGATTGTGTGACCATTTTTACAGTTTGGTCACAAAAAGTTCCCATAGTCTCATGTGGTTAATGCCTGGTTCCCCAGATAATTGTGCTATTTGTGGGGTTATGGGTTCTTTATATGCTGGGGCCTAGTTTGAGGAAATAGATCACTGGAAATGTATCTTTTAAGTTACATCTTTCCTTGTCTCTCCTGTATTTCTTTCCTTTGCTTTCTAGAAATCATGACATGAAGAAGTTTGTCAGTACCTTACTCCAGCCATTGAAATTTTTTTCCTAAGGGTCCAGGACTAAGCAACAGTGAACAGACATTCCCAGAAGGAAGCCACACCTTCATTGGGCATTCTGCAGGGCTGATTAATGCATTAAAACTTAACTGATTTTTGGAGAGGTTGTGATGACACAGGTAGAGGGCCTAATAACAATTTATCTTGCATTATCTTTAGGCCGAGTAGTAGCCATTCATCTTAGTGCTCTATTTTATGAAGAGACACAGGGAACATGACAACTCTTAAAATGTTTAGTGTATCATACTCATGGTGGGGTGCATGGCATTCCACAGCTAGACATGGTTTGGGAGAAAATGAGAGTTTTATATGCACATCTACTGCCAGCAGAGAGAGATACTGGGCTTAGATTGGGCTACTAAACTACAAATCCAACATCTAGTGACATGCTCTTCTAACAAAGCCACTCCCACTGGAATAAGGTCACACCTCCTATTCCCTCCCAAGCAAAGCCCTCCCTAATAATGAAGCATTCAAATACATGATCCTCTAAATATATTCCCATTCAAACCATCATGCCATTTTTGTCCACCATTTTGTCTGATATAAAACCCATATAATAACACAGAAAACAATTTGAAATGTACTAGCTGACAAAGCCTTGTTTCTACCAAGCTGAAGGCTTGTAAAACGTCTCTCCACACATTTTTGTTTTGTTTTTTGAGACAGGGTTTCTCTGTATTGCTTTGCAGGTTGTCCTGGAACTCCCTCTGTAAACCAGGCTGGCCTTGAACTCACAAATACCCACCTGCCTCTGCCTCCCAAGTGCTGGGACTAAAGTTGTGCACCACCAGCATTCTGTAGGCTCTCCATACTCTGCTCTAACCCATATACCCTGAGTTTCATCAAAGTATTTTATTTCATTTTAATTGATTTTTATTTAGTTTAGTAACAATCATTTTTCATATCAATCCTTAGTCTCTCTCCCTCCTGACCTCCCATACCCCCAACCGACTTCCTTATCTAATCCCCATGCAAACTCCAAGGAGGGTGAGGCCTTCCATTGGGGCATTTATTTCAAAGACTGTCATATAATTTGGGGGAGGGGCTCGACTCTGCTCAATTTATCTGAGTTGAGAGAGCATCCCTCCTTATGGAATGGTCTACCAAATTCCATTTGTATACTTTGGATAATCACTTGTTTTACTGGAACACGTCCCATAGCTTCTCCAGGCCTCCCAATTGGCACCTACATTCAGAGGGCTTTCACCAAAGTGTTTTAAAAGTGTTTTAATGTATATCATTCTTCATTCTGTTTCTATGAAACTATTGCCTTACTGGAAAACAGAATTCGGGGAAATCTGTACCTGGGTCATATAGATCATACATGTTTGGATCTAGAATTAATGACCTCTTATCCTCTTCATGGTGGGACTTTTGTTTTTGAATTGGCATGACCATTGACTGGACACTCCTAATCTCAGCCCTTTTTGGTTCTTCAGCTTTTCTCATTGGTATATTTATCTCAGCTACTAGAAACTAACACTAACTTGAGATAAATCTCAGGTTCTTAATATATTTGAAATGTTTCATATCTACATACAAAAGAAATAAAGAAAAAGGAAGAAAGAAGGATAAAAGAAAGAAATCAGACAAAAATTGAGAGAAAATTAGTCACCTGTTGAAAATTGTGTAGGTAAGCATACCCTTTGGGTGTTACCCAATATGGCAGCCACTGACTACATGGTCATTGAAGAGTCACAGCTAGACTGAGTGGAGATGCTCTGTGAGTGCTGTATACCCTGGGTACTCTGTTGTCAGTAGACAACATAATTAAAACAATAATCAATTACAGTTTTGACCATGTTCAATCATTGAAGATGTCTGTCTGTGTGTGTGTATGTATGTATGCATGTATGTATGTATGTATGTATGTATGTATGTATGTATTTCTTCTTTCTGCCTGTCAAGTATTTTGCCAAACCTTTTTATATCTGACTTTTATTGTGCTTTTATTTTTGCCAGCTTGATTTCTATTGAATTGAACACAAATTTACAAACTCACATGGTGGAACATATTCTATATAGAGAGATAAATTGTTCAGGCTAGATAAAGTGTGTATGGGTGGGTGGGGAGGTGCCTTGGTCCTGCCTCAAAGAGATAATGTGCAGACTTAGGAAACCTGAAAAGCAGAGGCCTTCCTTTATCCAAGGAGAAGTTGGGGATTGGGAGAGGGAACTGGGATTGGAATGTAAAATATATTGCAAAAAAAAAAAAACAGAGAACGATAAATAAGTACTAGTGGGCACCCGCTGAGAATCCTGAAGGTAGAGAGAAGTCAACAGAGTTGTTTCTGCCTTTTGCTTAAGGGCTCTGAAGCTTGTTCTATTACATGTATGGAACAACTAATATTTACTCATGGGAGAATAAGGAACTCCTAGGATATGAGTCACATAGTCCTCCCTAATGGTATAAGAAAACCAAAGAGCAGTCAGTTATGAGCTTGGTTCCCAGCAGGACATTTGTATGTTTATGAAGACTACTATAAACAGTGTTCATTAGCCCAGTTTAATTGACCATCTAGGAAGTTGTCCCTGGACCTCAGAATGAAATGTCATAGCAACAGTGCTCTCACAGGGACAGCACCCAGGAGAAATGACATTTCTTTATCTTTGGATCTATGTGGAAGGAGTTTTGGCAACTGGAGAGTACAAGCAGGTAGCCTTCACACATGGGTTTATATTCCTTAAGTTTTCAAAACATATCAGACCTTAGGATGACATGGCTAAACAACAAGTAAAGGTGTGAGCAGGGAGACATGCAGCATGGATGCCAGCAGGCATAAATATCCTGAATTTCTTCCTAGAACACACGTGAAGGATCTGGGAATTCACATCATGGCAAGGGCAGCAAGAAGAGAGGTGCAGATCTAAATGTATAACCATGGGACTTGTGAGGTATTCTGACTTGTTTGATATACAAAATTGAGGAGGAGCTGAGTATAAGGAATTTATGCCCGGATGGACTTACCATGAGCTGTACTACAAAAGCTAGGAAAATGATCATGGAAGAAACTAATGATATACAATAAAAATAATGCAGATAACAGCTGAACACATGCTTGTCTGACCATGTCCTAGTCACTAGAAAGTCAGATGCCTGCCTAGTGGCAAGGAACCAATCAGAAGTTAGCTGGTGGTGCTATGCTTTATGGCTCTGTGTGTGCTTTTTGGACAAGTTCACAGCAATGATGCACAGAGCATAGCAACCACACTGGGAGGGCCTATGGGCCATAACAACCAGTTGACCAATAAACACAGGGCAAGCCCTCCAAGCCTGGAAGCACACCAATCTTGAGCCTGTGCATACCCCTAGAAACTCCCCTTTCGCTGCCCTATAAGATCTCTATGCAGACTCTTCGAGCTGTCTTTTCTAGCCATCCGCCATGGTGGGTGGATGAAAGACCTGAGCTAACATGGGGTTAGCTCATTAAAACAACAATAAAGCCTCATGCAGTTTGCATAAAACAATAATGTAGAATAGCAACAATGTAACAATATGCTTCTTTTGAAAAGTGTAATCAAACTGCCAATCTTCAGGGAAAAAAAAGACTCAAGTTACTAGAACAACAAAAGAAATGAGAGCTATCACTTCCAACTTCCTGAAACAATGAAGATCATAGAGGAATAATGTAACATGTGTAGACCTGAAAAAGATGAAAGGCTACAATTTGCAGCAATGTGTGAAAGCCTAGAGGATAACAAAAAGTCATATATGAAGCAAAGAAAGATACAAAACTTATATTGTTTATAAGGTATTCCCCTAGAGGATGTGTGTATAATGGTGGCTATCAGAAGCTTGCAAATGTTATCTGGAAGGAAGATATAAGGTGGCTAAAAGGAATATATTTGAAAAGTGCAAAGTGACTAGATTTAATTTATTATGGAAAAATGTAATGCTAGAGAGATGGTTCCATGGTTTAAAGCACAGTTTTCAACAGCAGAAGACCCAGAAACAATTCCCAGCATTCACATGGAGGTTTTTTAGATTATAAATGCATTATATTCCCATTGTCTTCTCTGCCTCCAAGACCTATCAATACCCCATTGTATTGAGTTAATGGCCTCTTTTTCTCTAACTCAGTTACACAGCAATAACAGTTACTTTGCGAATGTGACCTGTGTTTGCTCCAGGGTTTCCCAGATCTGAGGCGATGGGATTCCTGCACAGGAAATTTAGTGTAATGGAATGTGCACAAAAAGGACCCTGTGCTTTGGATGAGTAACAGGATGTGCTCTATGACAGAGGAGGTGTGTCTACTAAATTACAAACTTTTTAGACTAGGGCTCTGTCTATAGTCCTGAAAGGGCAGAGCTGGAAGTTCTTTGCTGTCAGAGTTATTTGATCTCTGATCACACATTAGGGAAGCTGCTAATATGACTCCTTGCAGGGTGGCCCTAGCCAATTTGGGCTATTTTTCTTTGGATGGGGATGTTAGCAGTCAGAACTACTAGTGTCAGGTAATTTGTGGCTTCTTGTCATGGTTTCTTCTGCCTTTGCTGAAATGAATTGCAAGATACATCACAAGCTATACCATGGTGTTCAGAGAAGGTCTGCTGAGCTATCATTACATTTATTTCTTTAGTTAGTTATTTACTGCTTGTTTTTCAAGACAGGGTTTCCCTGTGTAAAAGTCATGGCTTCACAGGGACTCAGCTTGCAGACCAGGTTGGTGATTAACTCACAGAGACATTACTGACTCTGCTTCCCAAGGGCTGGGACTAAAGGCTTGTGCCACCATCACCAAGTGAGATTTCAATCCTGTTGTTTTTTGGATGGACTGTGAGCCATTATATAGTTCTTTTGATTCATGTGGAGACCTGGGCAGTGGCCTTTGTCCTACATGCCTCCCATAATGGTTTTACTGGGTAATGGGAGACAGTGAAGCCATGGCATTGTAGGATATAAATCTTGCAGTATCAATGTCAAGTGTTCACATATGGGTACTGCTTTTGGTGGGAGTGGGAAGGAAGATTAGAAAACTGAAATTCTGGTTTCTAGGAGTTCTGAATATTGCATTCCATTTTCATGTTTTTATTACGAATATTCTAAGAGTTTAGGAACTTATATGAAAATGGTGATGTTCATCGTCTTTCACCAATACATGATTAGAATGCTTGTAACTTGTTGCTACAACTAAATGCAATGGTGTGTTTCAATGAAATTCAGTTCCAGGGAGAAAAGATGTTTCTGAAGTTCAGAGATTACTGAAGTGTGCATGGTATTTAGCAGGTAGTTAGGACAAGATCCATGTTTTGTGTCATAATCTGTAGAAGCAGATTTTAAGTTATTTAAATTATTTCTCTATGCTGTTTTGTGATTGAGCATCAGAGGGGCTGCATTTACCTGAAAGAAGTAGGAATTATTACAAGGAGGTGCTGGTACATAGCAATAGATCACCTCAATTTCCATAGAGTGCTCTAGAGCATGGGGATTTTTTGGGAGCCAAAGATGTCAGTGCTTTGCATGAGATCTTAGGCCATTCTTGGCCAGCCACATAGGTGTATATTAACCTTTATATAGCAGCTCCTTAGAACCTCAGCTCAAGAAAAGAAACAAGTTGACCCTGTCCTCCACCCACAGGCTCCTGGGCAACCCTTCCTGGACCTCTTACTCATATACTCTTTACCCTGACAAACATCTTCTTTTTTCCTAATATCCTGCCTACACTAACACCTGGTGCACACACAATCAACTCTAGCCCTCCCCATATCCTGCTCTATGACTATATAAGCTAGCCTCAGAAAAATAAAGTTTGCCACTTGATCAGAATCCTGTCCTGTGGTTGTTCTTTCTGTGTCTCTTGTCCCCATTCCCTATCCCTGACTCTCTTGCCCCAGGTTGACATCCTGCAGGTCGGGACAGGGATTCTGTTTTTGGAAGAAATATCAGTTGGCCAAGTGTCAGAAACTACATATCAAGTGTCACTTCCAGATAATTTTGTGAAAGTTTTGAAGTTTGTGTTAATATAATTTCTATACACACAGAAATATAGGGAGATGATTACATTGGTCAAGATCATGCCTTTCCTTCCCTATATTTTCTTTGGTCTTTTGATTAAAAGTTGGCTTATTTTCCCTGCTTTATTTCTTGACTTTTCCTAATTCCTTCAAACTGTGTTTTATATATTTTTGATTGTTGTATCTTTGGGACAAGACTAGTCCTCATATTATTTGAATCTGTGCACTGTTTTTCTGTAATCAAAAATTGCAATGTAATTATATTCATTTTTGTTTATATTTATGGACATTCCCCAAATTTTCTACATAAAATTTCTTATGTTATCATTTCCTTAAGGTTTGTATTGTTAGAAAGATTTTGTGGAGACTCAGTTTTAGTTTTTTTTTCATCTTTATGTAAGATTATTGCCTCTTCCCATTTCTTGGCATTTCCGTGTTTACCAGTTGTTGCTATCTTGATGTTTGAGTCTTACTACTTCAGATATTGATGTGATTAATGCATTTCCTTTGGATTTTTGTTTTGGTTTTGTTTTGAGACACGGTTTCTCTATAGCTTTGGAATCTATCCTGCACTCACTCTGAGACCAGGTTGACCTCATACTCATAGAGATCCACCTGCCTCTGTCTCCTGAGTGCTGGGATTAAAGAAATATTCCACCAACTCCTGGAAGCTTTGGATTTTTAAAACCTCATATATTACTGTATCTATCTCTTAATTACCCTCAGGTATCAACATGACAAAACCTAGGATCATCTGAGCAAACATCTCTTGAGTGTGTTCTTAGATCAGAATGTCTTATTTCTGCCTGAAAAAGATTGTATTGACTGATGACTGCCATGAGAAGAATTCAACTGAGTTGGCAATGTCTCTGAGCAAGTGTGACTGGACTGGCTAAGAGAGCTAGCTGAGCACAAGTTCATAACAAAGCTAAAGAGAAAATTAGAAACAATGGTTCGGCATGTTTTACCTTCAGTGACTAACTTGAGTTTCTATTGTAAGCTCCCATAAAATTAGACACTGGCCTAAGGTAAAAACAAAATCAGTTCATTCCCAGAGTAGCTGTTACTTAGCTAATTTAATCACTGCAAAACTGAAGAATGTTGGATGCTACTTTATAAGTTAATTTTTTGCTGTAAAGGACATAAGAATGTTGACTTTTCAAAGAATGTTGAAGATATCGAGACTTGAAATGGCAAAAGACATGAAAGCTCTCCATAGTGCTGTTGTTGTAGGACATGAAAGATGGGAATTTTGAGAATAATGGCAGACCCTGAATGTCAGAGTCAGGATTTCAGTGGGTAAAATTATCTGCAGGGCACCATGCAGTTGGACTGATCTACCTGCCTTGAGAGACATTTGTCATAGGATATTCAGAATAAAGCCCATGTCTCCTAGGACACAATGTACATTCAGGTTCCTGATGGGCTGATGCTCTCCATAAGGTAGGGAAGCATTCAGGATAATCTGTATTCTCTATGCTTTCTTAGTAATCAAGGAAGTATGTAAGCCTAACAAATTTTTTTCTTAGATATTAATCTTATATACCCTGCATGGCTTACAATTTTCATAGTATCCTGGCAACTACAGCTGTATTGAACCTGGAAATGGCCTCTATTTTATGTTTCTGATGACAATATAAAATATCTGTTTCCTCAATAAAACAGTCATATCCTTGTCTTGCTGTGGCCCTTTAGGCCGATCCTGGCTTCATTTCGTTTTGAATGTATTGGGTGATTTTGGACTGGCAAGTAAGCACAGGTTCTTAGAAGATTTCATGAAAAACTCAACTACATTTCATTTGTGAGTTATTTTGGCTCCAAATCTTTGTTAATCTCTACGGGTTCCAAAAAGTGAATAAGGCTAGCTTTAAGATTATTGTGCTGATGTCTTAGACATAATGTTGTCTCTGTTAATGGTTTTTATTGTTGACTCTTTCATATCTACATTGAAAAGGACACAACAAGGATGATATGAATGTCTCTGTTTTGTTAAGAAAGGAGCACTAGTAATTTCTTATAACAATACATTGATGGAAAAGACACAGTAATTTTGAATGCTTTTAACACCATTAAAGAAAGGGCCCAGTGGCACGAGGGGTGATGTGGGCTGATGTGCCATAAGCACTTCTGAGGTGGTCTGGGGTCTGCTGGTACCTTCACCATCTTCTGGGAGGTGGGGCAGGCAGACAGTGGCGGAGGCCATGTTTGTGGTGCACAATATCGCAGAGGACCACGAAGTCCTCATGCATGACATGTCTTTTGACTTCCTTGGGTGCAGGATGGCCACCTGCTCCAGCGACAAGACCATCAAGGTCTGGAATAAAAGTGAAAGCGGAGATTTACATTGTACTGCTAGTTGGAAGACACATAGTGGATGTGTATGGCCTGTGACATGGGCTCATCCTGAATTTGGACAGGTTTTGGCTTCCTGTTCTGTTGACAAAACAGCAGCTCTTTGAAAAGAAATAGTAGGAGAATCAAATGATAATATTCGAGGACAGAGTCACTGGATGAAGAGGACAACTCTACTGGACAGTAGAACATTTGTT
>NW_023276808.1:3840943-3867072 GCF_003668045.3 Cricetulus griseus
GCAGACCTCCTTTTTCTGTGTATTCCAGCCTGGCCTGGAAACCAAGACATGCTCTAAATTGAATTGAGACTGCAATCTTTCTGCACCAGCCTTACAAGTCCTAGAGGAAACAAACCACCATGCCCCAAATTCAAATATAGTTTTGTAATTAATAATGTAATTAGAGAGCAGAGAATATAGAAAATAATCAATAAATAAAAAGAAAATGGGGTCTGTGTGATGCCTTGGTGAGTAACGACACTTGCCACCAAATTGGTGGACCTGAGTTCAACTACCAGAACTCACATGGTAAGTGACAATTGGTGTCTTGATCTCTGAAAGTTTCCTCTGCTTTCAAGATACATGTGCAAAAGGCATAAGAAGAATATTAATGTATATACAATGTAAAAATAAATAATGTGTAAAAAAACACTTAAAGAAAATCTAACAATGTAAAAATTTTAGCAACAAATTATGTTGAGTACTGGACCAAAAAACATGGACTTTGCCAATGTGGAGCATATAGAAATACTCCTTTAAAAGGTTGCTTGCAATTCAAGCCACTTTCCTGTGGAGCATCAAAATTCTTGTTTGTCTTTATTAAGCATATAGAATAAAGAATCAAGCTGAGGCCCCACAACATTTGCCCATATATTAGGAAGCTAACCTGAGTTACATGGAAGGAAACCGTGATCAATTCATGGCCATAGGGGATGATGGAAAGAGAGCAAAATGGAAATAAAAGCTGTGTGCAGAATCTGATCTGAACTGTAAATATCAATGGGGAACTTTGGGCAGATGGCATGGAGAGAATCAGCCAGAATGCAAAACATACATGTAAGGGGATTTGGGTTACATTATACACAAAATCTGGAGACTCATGTAACTGTGATATCATTTTCACATAAATGCAGTTAGTTAGCTTGGAATGTTTTTGTTCCAAACAGAAACATTTAGAAATCAATTCAAGGAATATTAACATATGTTAATATGTATAGACATATGTTTGTGGATGTCAGTACACATGTATGTACATACATATGTGTTTGTGTGTGAGTATGTGTGCCTACATGTGTTTGTGTGTATGTGTCGAGAACTACATATCTTAACTCCTCTTTGATTAGACATAGGACCTGCATATGGTCATCTTATAGGCTTCTTTGTTGACTTAGTGGCAGCAGGTTGCAGTCCTCAGGGTTTCAGAAGTAACTGCTCATGTCCACTGTGAGAGTGTGTTTCCCTACTTTTAATTCTGTGACTGCTTCACTAATAATTCTGAACAGCCTGACTGGACACAGGTATGCTAACTTGATAACCTTTGAGGGATTATAGATTCTGAAAAGCTGTCTTGTATTACTGTTATAGTATTTCCCCCTGGAGTTCAGTCTTTCTTCTGCAGTAATAAACAGAGAGATTTTAGTCAGGCCATTTGGAATGACAGCTGATACACCTGTATTTGGAAGTACTTGCTATATCACTTCAATACCATGTTTTCCAGAATTCCTAAACTCATTGCATGGCTTTCTATGCACAAAGTCACTTTTACACCATTGTTGCACTCGGAGGACTCATTAGACACTTACTCACGTATGCACACATTTATGTATAAGTTCACATGTTCGTTCATGTGCAACTCAAGGCTGCGGGTTAACCTTGATTGGTCAGCAAGAACAACCACATTGTTTTCCTTGATTCGTGGCTCCACCTAGTGGTCACAATAAATCAATAATTTTTGTATTCTGACCCATCCAAAATTACTCTTATCCTTACTTTTATGTTTAGACCATAATCAACACACCATCCATAATTATCAACAAATTTGCCACAGAACTTAAAATGCAAAAAATACTATACAATTTGACTGTAGATGTCAGAACTCACATCCTTGGCC
This sequence comes from Cricetulus griseus, assembly GCF_003668045.3. Taxonomy (NCBI): domain Eukaryota; kingdom Metazoa; phylum Chordata; class Mammalia; order Rodentia; family Cricetidae; genus Cricetulus; species Cricetulus griseus. The sequence continues at coordinate 3,842,814 of NW_023276808.1, forward strand.
CAAGAACTTTATACTAAATTTCTAAAGGGTATAGTACATAAGGGTCTATTAGCTGAGTGTACTGACTGAGAAAGGACATTTCTGGAAGAGGGTGAAGGTATTTCTCAGTAGTGCTGTCCAAAATCTATGCAAGAGGCAGCCAGGTGGAACACAGACTTGAGGTGGGCTTCAGGAACAAAGGTTGGATGACCTTAACAACTGAGCATATTTCTCTCAGAAAACCCAGCCAGGAATCCTGCAAACCTTAGATTGGACTGAAATGTAGGATCAGTGGTCATCAGATCCCTAAATGGGCACTCAGGTCAGTTAGATAAAGAAGACACAATAACAATGAACTGAGTCCTGCCAGGGCATGTGCCTAGACAACAAAACCAATGACAATCAAAGGGCTGGGGTCTTCAATTTCTGAAAGCAACATACTTGCAAATGTGCTAAGTAAATGTTTTATAGTTTCTAATACCAAGACAAACATGATTGAAATCCCTCCATTTAGTGAACAAGTAATGAAAAATCAATAGATAAGTGATGATATCACTACACTGAAGTCACTGTACTCCAAAGGGGAGATAGTAGAAAGTACCTCACTTATGACAAGCAGAACAAAGACAATGTATTCACCTTGAGTTTTAAAAAGTTTTACATATTTGTTGCTGCTGATGTTTGTGTGTGTGTGTGTGTGTGTGTGTGTGTGTGTGTGTGTGTGTTTGTATGTATGTGTATGTTTTAGGACCATTTTCAGCAGTCCATTTATCTGTCTACCATGTGGGTCCTGACACACATAAAATCTTGAGATTTGGGGGTAAGCATCCTTATCTAACTGATTCATCCTGCTAGCCCATGATGTTTTTTTCTCATTTGGGAGTCAATCTAGTACATTCCATATAAGTCAGAAAATGAAACCATTCAATTCAATTAGAGGTGAAGAAAGGTCTGGAAATCAAATGTGTTCTTCTATTTCTTTTTGGTTATTTGAGACCTCCTTTTGCTGTGTATTCCAGCCTGGCCTGGAAACCAAGATATGCCCTAAATTGACTTGAGACTGTAATCTTTCTGCCCCAGACTTACAAGTCCTAGAAGACACAACCCACCATGCTCAAAACTCAAATATAGTTTTGTAATTAATAATGTAAATAGAGAACAGAGCATATGGAAAAACTAATCAATAAAGAAAATGTGGTCTGTATGATGCCGTGGTGAGTAAAGACACTTGCCACCAAATTTGTGGACCTGAGTTCAATTCCCAGAAATCACATGGTAATTGATAGTTGGTCTCTTGATCTCTGGAAGGTGTCATCTCTTTTCCAGATACATGTGCAACAGGCATAAGAGGTATATTAATATACATACAATGTAAAAATAAACAAAGTGTAATAAAATAGTTAAAGGAAACCTAATAATGTAATGAAGTTTTAGTAACAAAATATGTTGACTACTTGACCAAATGTTTAAAGAGGCCAAGACACAAGGACATGACTAATGTGCAGAATATATAAATACTATTTTAATAGCTTGCTTGTAATTCAAGCCACTTTCCTATGGAGCATCAAAATTCTTGCTTCTCTTTGTTAAGCATACAGAATAAAGAATCAAGTCGAGGCCCCCACAACATTTGCCCATATATTAGAAAGTCATCCTGAAGTACATGGAAGGAAACTATGATCTATTTCTGGCACCAAGGGGCGATGGAAAGAGAGACAAATTCGAAATACAAACCAGAATGTAAATGATACATGGAAGGGGATTTGGTTTACATTATACACAAAAACTGGAGACTCATGTAGCTGTGAAATCATTTTTACATCAGTGCAGTTAGTTAACTTGGAATGTTCTTGTTCCAAATAAGAACATTTAGAAAGTTATACAAGTATCATAACAGGTATTTTTATGAACATATGTGTGTGAGTGTATACATGTGTGTGCATACATATGTGTTTTGTGCCAGTATGTGTGCCTTTGGTTTTGGTGTGTGTGTGTGTGTGTGTGTGTGTGTGTGTGTGTGTGTGTGTGTCTGAAGATAGTCTGGTATCACCCAATTTTTATATTGATTTTTTGAGGGATAGGGTCTTTGCTTTCCCTGGATGTTTCAATGTAGGCTAGGATGAGTAGACAACCCACTTCACAGACCCAACTGTTCCCAATGTTGCATTCCCATTGCTGGGTTTACACTTCCTTTCCATCAAACCTTTTTTCTTACCTTTTTCTTTACAGAATGGATTCCTGGACTCAAACTAAGGTATTTAGCCTCACAAAATTAGCATGCCTGTATTCTCAGCCTTTTCCAAACCCCAATTTTTGGTCATTGTTTTGTTTTGGTATTGTCTTTTATGGTAGTTTCGTGTAGCATAGGGAATGGATTGCACATGGTGTGCAGGAGATGTGTGTGTAGAAGCCAGAAGTTAATATGAATGTTATCCTTAATCACTCTTGTCTATTTATTTATTTTTTTGAGATAGGGTCTCATATTGGAGTTCACTGATTATCCCTATCTGTAATGTCAACAAATCAGAGGCATCATCTTGTTTCCATGTTCCCCTCCTTTGCTACAAGCACAGGTCTCCACAATCTGAATTTTAATGTTGATGTTGGGAATCTAAAATCAGTTTTCCATGGTTACACACAATGCTTTACCATCTCCCTAGGTCCCACAGATATCTGCTGAAAAACTGGTATCAAAAACACAATGCTAAAAGTTGATAGATGTTGGACAAGCTGGTTGATATGTGATAAGACAGAGTTACAAAATGGCTAACAAATGTGAATTCTAGGTGTGGAGTGTGTGGCCATTTTTATAGTTTAGTCACAAAAAGTTACCATAGGCTCATGTGGTTAATGCCTGGTTCCCCAGATAATTGTGCTATTTGTGGAGTTATGGGTTCTTTATATGCTGGGGCCTAGTTTGAGGAAATAGATCACAAATGTATCTTTTAAATTACATCTTTCCATTGTCTCTCTTGTATTTCTTTCCTTTGCTTTCTGGAAATCATGACATGAAGAAGTTTGTCAGTACCTTACTCCAGCCATTGAAATTTTCTTCCTAAGGGTCCAGGACTAAGCAACTGTGAACAGACATTCCCAGAAGGAAGCCACACCTTCATTGGGCATTCTGCAAGGCTGATTAATGTATTAAAACTTAACTGATTTTTGGAGAGGTTGGGATGACACAGGTGGAGGGCCTAATAACAATTTATCTTGCAATATCTTTAGGCCGAGTAGTAGCCATTTATCTTAGTGCTCTATTTTATGAAGAGACACAAGGAACATGACAACTTAAACTTAAAAATGTTTAGTGTATTATACTCATGGTGGGGGGCATGACATTCCACAGTTAGACATGGTTTGGGAGAAAATGAGAGTTTTATATGCACATCTACTGCCAGCAGAGAGAGATACTGGGCTTAGATTGGGCTACTAAACCACAAATCCAACCTCTAGTGACATGCTCTTCTGACAAAGCCACTCCCACTGGAATAAGGTCACATATCCTATTCCCTCCCAAGCAATGCCACTCCTTAATGAAGAAGCATTCAAATACATGATCCTCTAAATATATTCCCATTCAAACCATCATGCCATTTTTGTCCACCATTTTGTCTGATATAAAACCCTTATAATAATACAGAAAACAATTTGAAATGTACTAGCTGACAAACCCTTGTTTCTACCAAGCTGAAGGCTTGTAAAATGTCTCTCCACACATTTTTGTTTTGTTTTTTGAGACAGAGTTTCTCTGTATTGCTTTGCAGGTCGTCCTGGAACTCCCTCTGTAAACCAGGCTGGCCTTGAACTGACAAATATCCACCTGCCTCAGCCTCCCAAGTGCTGGGACTAAAGGTGTGCACCACCAGCATTCTGTAGGCTCTCCATACTCTGCTCTAACCCATATACCCTGAGTTTCATCAAAGTATTTTATTTTATTTTAATTGATTTTTATTTAGTTTAGTAACAATCATTTTTCATATCAATCCTTAGTCTCTCTCCCTCCTGACCTCCCATACCCCCAACCGACCTCCTTATCTAATCCCCATGCAAACTTCAAGGAGGGTGAGGCCTTCCATTGGGGCATTTATTTCAAAGTCTGTCATATAATTTGGGGGAGGGGCTCGACTCTGCTCAATTTATCTGAGTTGAGAGAGCATCCCTCCTTATGGAATGGTCTACCAAATTCCATTTGTATACTTTGGATAATCACTTGTTTTACTGGAACATGTCCCATAGCTTCTCCAGGCCTCCCAATTGAAACCTACATTCAGAGGGCTTTCACCAAAGTGTTTTAAAAGTGTTTTAATGTATATCCTTCTTCATTCTGTTTCTATGAAAATTCATGAAACTGTTGCCTTACTGGAAAACAGAATTCGGGGAAATCTGTACCTGGGTCATATAGATCATACATGTTTGGATCTAGAATTAATGACCTCTTATCCTCTTCATGGTGGGACTTTTGTTTTTGAATTGGCATGACCATTGACTGGACACTCCTAATCTCAGCCCTTTTTGGTTCTTCAGCTTTTCTCATTGGTATATTTATCTCAGCTACTAGAAACTAACACTAACTTGAGATAATCTCAAGTTCTTAATATATTTGAAATGTTTCATATCTACATACAAAAGAAATAAAGAAAAAGGAAGAAAGATAGAAGGATAAAAGAAAGAAATCAGACAAAAATTGAGAGAAAATTAGTCACCTGTTGAAAATTGTGTAGGTAAGCATACCCTTTGGGTGTTGCCCAATATGGCAGCCACTGACTACATGGTCATTGAGGAGGAACAGCTAGACTGAGTGGAGATGCTCTGTGAGTGCTGTATACCCTCGGTACTCTGTTGTCAGTAGACAACATAATTAAAACAATAATCAATTACAGTTTTGACCATGTTCAATCATTGAAGATGTCTGTCTGTGTGTGTGTGTGTATGTATGTATGTATGTATGTATGTATGTATGTATGTATTTCTTCTTTCTGCCTGTCCAGTATTTTGCCAAACCTTTTTATATCTGACTTTTATTGTGCTTTTATTTTTGCCAGCTTGATTTCTATTGAATCGAACACAAATTTACAAACTCACATGGTGGAACCTATTCTATATAGAGAGATAAATTGTTCAGGCTAGATAAAGTGTGTATGGGTGGGTGGGGAGGTGCCTTGGTCCTGCCTCAAAGAGATAATGTGCAGACTTAGGAAACCTGAAAAGCAGAGGCCTTCCTTTATCCAAGGAGAAGTTGGGGATTGGGAGAGGGAACTGGGATTGGAATGTAAAATATATTGCAAAAAAAAAAACAGAGAACGATAAATAAGTACCAGTGGGCACCTGCTGAGAATCCTGAAGGTAGAGAGAAGTCAGCAGAGTTGTTTCTGCCTTTTGCTTAAGGGCTCTGAAGCTTGTTCTATTACATGTATGGAACAACTAATATTTACTCATGGGAGAATAAGGAACTCCTAGGATATGAGTCACATAGTCCTCCCTAATGGTATAAGAAAACCCAAGAGCAGTCAGTTATGAGCTTGGTTCCCAGCAGGACATTTGTATGTTTATGAAGACTACTATAAACAGTGTTCATTAGCCCAGTTTAATTGACCATCTAGGAAGTTGTCCCTGGACCTCAGAATGAAATGTCATAGCAACAGTGCTCTCACAGGGACAGCACCCAGGAGAAATGACATTTCTTTCTCTTTGGATCTACGTGGAAGGAGTTTTGGCAACTGGAGAGTACAAGCAGGTAGCCTTCAGACATGGGTTTATATTCCTCAAGTTTTCAAAACATATCAGACCATAGGATGACATGGCTAAACAACAGGTAAAGGTGTGAGCAGGGAGACATGCAGGATGGATGTCAGCAGGCATAAGTATCCTGAATTTCTTCCCAGAACACACGTGAAGGACCTGGGAACTCACATCATGGCAAGGGCAGCAAGAAGAGAGGTGCAGATCTAAATGTATAACTATGGGACTTGTGAGGTTTTCTGACTTGTTTGATATACAAAATTGAGGAGGAGCTGAGTATAAGGAATTTATGCCTGGTTGGACTTACTATGAGCTGTACTACAAAAGCTAGGAAAACGATCAGGGAAGAAACTAATGATATACAATAAAAAATAATTCAGATAACAGCCGAACACATGCTTGTCTGACCATGTCCTAGTCACTAGAAAGTCAGATGCCTGCCTCTTGGCAAGGAACCAATCAGAAGTTACCTGGTGGTGCTATGCTTTACGGCTCTGTGTGTGCTTTTTGGACAAGTGCACAGCAATGATGCGCAGACCAGAGCAACCACACTGTGAGGGCCTATGGGCCATAACAACCAGTTAACCAATCAGCAAAGGGCAAGCCCTCCAAGCCTGGAAGCACACCAATCCTGAGCCTGTGCGTATCCCTAGAAACTCCCCTTAGGCTGCTCTATGAGATCTCTATGCAGACTCTTCAAGCTGTCTTTTCTAGCCATCCGCCATGGTGGGTGGATGAAAGACCTGAGCTAACATGGGGTTAGCTCATTAAAACAACAATAAAGCCTCATGCAGTTTGCATAAAACAATAATGTAGAATAGCAACAATGTAACAATATGCTTCTTTTGAAAAGTGTAATCAAACTGCCAATCTTCAGGGAAAAAAAAGACTCAAGTTACTAGAACAACAAAAGAAATGAGAGCTATCACTTCCAACTTCCCGAAACAATGAAGATCATAGAGGAATAATGTAACATGTGTAGACCTGAAAAAGATGAAAGGCTACAATTTGCAGCAATGTGTGAAAGCCTAGAGGATAACAAAAAGTCATATATGAAACAAAGAAAGATACAAAACTTATATTGTTTATAAGGTATTCCCCTAGAGGATGTGTGGCTATCAGAAGCTTGCAAATGTTATCTGGAAGGAAGATATAAGGTGGCTAAAAGGAATATATTTGAAAAGTGCAAAGTGACTAGATTTAATTTATTATGGAAAAAATGTAATGCTAGAGAGATGGTTCCATGGTTTAAAGCACAGTTTTCAACAGCAGAAGACCCAGAAGCAATTCCCAGCATTCACATGGAGGTTTTTTAGATTATAAATGCATTATATTCCCATTGTCTTCTCTGCCTCCAAGACCTATCAATACCCCATTGTATTGAGTTAATGGCCTCTTTTTCTCTAACTCAGTTACACAGCAATAACAGTTACTTTGCGAATGTGACCTGTGTTTGCTCCAGGGTTTCCCAGATCTGAGGCGATGGGATTCCTGCACAGGAAATTTAGTGTAATGGAATGTGCACAAAAAGGACCCTGTGCTTTGGATGAGTAACAGGATGTGCTCTATGACAGAGGAGGTGTGTCTACTAAATTACAAACTTTTTAGACTAGGGCTCTGTCTATAGTCCTGAAAGGGCAGAGCTGGAAGTTCTTTGCTGTCAGAGTTATTTGATCTCTGATCACACATTAGGGAAGCTGCTAATATGACTCCTTGCAGGGTGGCCCTAGCCAATTTGGGCTATTTTTCTTTGGATGGGGATGTTAGCAGTCAGAACTACTAGTGTCAGGTAATTTGTGGCTTCTTGTCATGGTTTCTTCTGCCTTTGCTGAAATGAATTGCAAGATACATCACAAGCTATACCATGGTGTTCAGAGAAGGTCTGCTGAGCTATCATTACATTTATTTCTTTAGTTAGTTATTTACTGCTTGTTTTTCAAGACAGGGTTTCCCTGTGTAAAAGTCATGGCTTCACAGGGACTCAGCTTGCAGACCAGGTTGGTGATTAACTCACAGAGACATTACTGACTCTGCTTCCCAAGGGCTGGGACTAAAGGCTTGTGCCACCATCACCAAGTGAGATTTCAATCCTGTTGTTTTTTGGATGGACTGTGAGCCATTATATAGTTCTTTTGATTCATGTGGAGACCTGGGCAGTGGCCTTTGTCCTACATGCCTCCCATAATGGTTTTACTGGGTAATGGGAGACAGTGAAGCCATGACATTGTAGGATATAAATCTTGCAGTATCAATGTCAAGTGTTCACATATGGGTACTGCTTTTGGTGGCAGTGGGAAGGAAGATTAGAAAACTGAAATTCTGGTTTCTAGGAGTTCTGAATATTGCATTCCATTTTCATGTTTTTATTACGAATATTGCAAAGAGTTTAGGAACTTATATGAAAATGGTGATGTGCATCGTCTTTCACCAATACATGATTAGAATGCTTGTAACTTGTTGCTACAACTAAATGCAATGGTGTGTTCAATGAAATTCAGTTCCAGGGAGAAAAGATGTTTCTGAAGTTCAGAGATTACTGAAGTGTGCATGGTATTTAGCAGGTAGTTAGGACAAGATCCATGTTTTGTGTCATAATCTGTAGAAGCAGATTTTAAGTTATTTAAATTATTTCTCTATGCTGTTTTGTGATTGAGCATCAGAGGGGCTGCATTTACCTGAAAGAAGTAGGAATTATTACAAGGAGGTGCTGGTACATAGCAATAGATCACCTCAATTTCCATAGAGTGCTCTAGAGCATGGGGATTTTTTGGGAGCCAAAGATGTCAGTGCTTTGCATGAGATCTTAGGCCATTCTTGGCCAGCCACATAGGTGTATATTAACCTTTATATAGCAGCTCCTTAGAACCTCAGCTCAAGAAAAGAAACAAGTTGACCCTGTCCTCCACCCACAGGCTCAGTCACCTGGGCAACCCTTCCTGGACCTCTTACTCATAAACTCTTTACCCTGACAAACATCTTCTTTTTTCCTAATATCCTGCCTACACTAACACCTGGTGCACACACAATCAACTCTAGCCCTCCCCATATCCTGCTCTATGACTATATAAGCTAGCCTCAGAAAAATAAAGTTTGCCACTTGATCAGAATCCTGTCCTGTGGTTGTTCTTTCTGTGTCTCTTGTCCCCATTCCCTATCCCTGACTCTCTTGCCCCAGGTTGACATCCTGCAGGTCGGGACAGGGATTCTGTTTTTGGAAGAAATATCAGTTGGTCAAGTGTCAGAAACTACATATCAAGTGTCACTTCCAGATAATTTTGTGAAAGTTTTGAAGTTTGTGTTAATATAATTTCTATACACACAGAAATATAGGGAGATGATTACATTGGTCAAGATCATGCCTTTCCTTCCCTATGTTTTCTTTGGTCTTTTGATTAAAAGTTGGCTTATTTTCCCTGCTTTATTTCTTGACTTTTCCTAATTCCTTCAAACTGTGTTTTATATATTTTTGATTGTTGTATCTTTGGGACAAGACTAGTCCTCATATTATTTGAATCTGTGCACTGTTTTTCTGTAATCAAAAATTGCAATGTAATTATATTCATTTTTGTTTATATTTATGGACATTCCCCAAATTTTCTACATAAAATTTCTTATGTTATCATTTCCTTAAGGTTTGTATTGTTAGAAAGATTTTTGGAGACTCAGTTTTAGTTTTTTTTTTAATCTTTATGTAAGATTATTGCCTCTTCCCATTTCTTGGCATTTCCGTGTTTACCAGTTGTTGCTATCTTGATGTTTGAGTCTTACTACTTCAGATATTGATGTGATTAATGCATTTCCTTTGGATTTTTGTTTTGGTTTTGTTTTGAGACACGGTTTCTCTATAGCTTTGGAATCTATCCTGGCACTCACTCTGAGACCAGGTTGACCTCATACTCATAGAGATCCACCTGCCTCTGTCTCCTGAGTGCTGGGATTAAAGAAATATTCCACCAACTCCCGGAAGCTTTGGATTTTTAAAACCTCATATATTACTGTATCTATCTCTTAATTAGCCTCAGGTATCAACATGACAAAACCTAGGATCATCTGAGCAAACATCTCTTGAGTGTGTTCTTAGATCAGAATGTCTTATTTCTGCCTGAAAAAGATTGTATTGACTGATGACTGACATGAGAAGAAGAATTCAACTGAGTTGGCAATGTCTCTGAGCAAGTGTGACTGGACTGGCTAAGAGAGCTAGCTGAGCACAAGTTCATAACAAAGCTAAAGAGAAAATTAGAAACAATGGTTCGGCATGTTTTACCTTCAGTGACTAACTTGAGTTTCTATTGTAAGCTCCCATAAAATTAGACACTGGCCTAAGGTAAAAACAAAATCAGTTCATTCCCAGAGTAGCTGTTACTTAGCTAATTTAATCACTGCAAAACTGAAGAATGTTGGATGCTACTTTATAAGTTAATTTTTTGCTGTAAAGGACATAAGAATGTTGACTTTTCAAAGAATGTTGAAGATATCGAGACTTGAAATGGCAAAAGACATGAAAGCTCTCCATAGTGCTGTTGTTGTAGGACATGAAAGATGGGAATTTTGAGAATAATGGCAGACCCTGAATGTCAGAGTCAGGATTTCAGTGGGTAAAATTATCTGCAGGGCACCATGCAGTTGGACTGATCTACCTGCCTTGAGAGACATTTGTCATAGGATATTCAGGATAAAGCCCATGTCTCCTAGGACACAATGTACATTCAGGTTCCTGATGGGCTGATGCTCTCCATCAGGTAGGGAAGCATTCAGGATAATCTGTATTCTCTATGCTTTCTTAGTAATCAAGGAAGTATGTAAGCCTAACAAATTTTTTTTCTTAGATATTAATCTTATATACCCTGCATGGCTTACAATTTTCATAGTATCCTGGCAACTACAGCTGTATTGAACCTGGAAATGGCCTCTATTTTATGTTTCTGATGACAATATAAAATATCTGTTTCCTCAATAAAACAGTCATATCCTTGTCTTGCTGTGGCCCTCTAGGCCGATCCTGGCTTCATTTCTTTTTTGAATGTATTGGGTGATTTTGGACTGGCAAGTAAGCACAGGTTCTTAGAAGATTTCATGAAAAACTCAACTACATTTCATTTGTGAGTTATTTTGGCTCCAAATCTTTGTTAATCTCTACGGGTTCCAAAAAGTGAATAAGGCTAGCTTTAAGATTATTGTGCTGATGTCTTAGACATAATATTGTCTCTGTTAATGGTTTTTATTGTTGACTCTTTCATATCTACATTGAAAAGGACACAACAAGGATGATATGAATGTCTCTGTTTTGTTAAGAAAGGAGCACTAGTAATTTCTTATAACAATACATTGATGGAAAAGACACAGTAATTTTGAATGCTTTTAACACCATTAAAGAAAGGGCCCAGTGGCACGAGGGGTGATGTGGGCTGATGTGCCATAAGCACTTCTGAGGTGGTCTGGGGTCTGCTGGTACCTTCACCATCTTCTGGGAGGTGGGGCAGGCAGACAGTAGCGGAGGCCATGTTTGTGGTGCACAATATCGCAGAGGACCACGAAGTCCTCATGAATGACATGTCTTTTGACTTCCTTGGGTGCAGGATGGCCACCTGCTCCAGCGACCAGAGCATCAAGGTCTGGAATAAAAGTGAAAGCGGAGATTTACATTGTACTGCTAGTTGGAAGACACATAGTGGATGTGTATGGCCTGTGACATGGGCTCATCCTGAATTTGGACAGGTTTTGGCTTCCTGTTCTGTTGACAAAACAGCAGCTCTTTGAAAAGAAATAGTAGGAGAATCAAATGATAATATTCGAGGACAGAGTCACTGGGTGAAGAGGACAACTCTACTGGACAGTAGAACATTTGTTACTGATGTGAAATTTGCTTCCAAACATATGGGTCTGATGTTAGCAACCTGTTCAGCAGATGGCATAGTAAGAATATATGAGGCCCCAGATGTTATGAATCTCAGCCAGTGGTCTCTACAGCACGAGATCTCATGTAAGCTGAGCTGTAGCTGTATTTCTTGGAACCCTTCCATCTCTCCTGCTCATTACCCCATGATCGCAGTGGGAAGTAATGACAGCAGATGAACCATAATGGCCAATGTTCAGATTTTTGAGTACAATGAAAACACCAGGAAATACGCAAAAGCAGAAACTCTTATGACAGTCACAGATCCTGTTCATGATATTGCCTTTGCTCCAAATTTGGGGAGATCTTTCCATATCCTGGCAATAGCCACGAAAGATGTAAGAATTTTCACATTAAAACCTGTGAGTAAAGAACTTACCTCTTCTGGTGGTCCCACAAAACTTGAAATCCATATCTTGGCTCAGTTTGCTAATCACAACTCTCAGGTCTGGTGGGTGATTTGGAACATAACAGGAACAGTGCTAGCATCCGCAGGAGATGACGGCTGCATGAGGTTATGGAAAGCTAATTACATGGACAATTGGAAGTGTACTGGTATTTTGAAATGTAAAGGTAGCCCAGTAAATGGGCGTTCTCAACTGGGAAACTCAAATCCTTCACTAAGCTCAAATACTCCAAATCTTAAAAACTCATTGCATGTATCTTCTGCTTGCAGAAAGCACAGCTGAGTACAAGCTAGTTGGAGTAACTTTGCTGTTTTCCTGCTTGTTGCATGCACACAGGAATGGAAATCAATCTCCTTTTCCCCTTTTCCAGTGATGTTAGATCTCTCCCAAGATGCACCAGCAGCCAGGCCACAGTCCAAAAGGCCTTTCAAATTACAGTATATATAATTTTTTATACTAGTCAGTTTAATGACACTACAAATGGAAAGGTTTTTTGTTGAGACATCATTACCAAAACAATTTTTTTGAAATGTTCTGGAGACTAACTTGGGTTTAAAAACTGAAGAGATTGCTACTATCCTCATAAATAAACTGTTGGGAGGAGGGAATATATACTCTTATTCTAATTTGGAGAAAAAAAAGAGAAAGGGCCCTGCTCTTCATTTAAAGCCTAAGAAGGTATCCCAGGTTACAACTCTATCCAGCAATGCCCTTACCTTACTGAAGGAGTAGGCAAAGTAATTCGTTGTCTCAGGAGCAACATTATTCAAAAACTGGCAAGTTTGATTAAAACTTGGTAGGTACACAAAATCATGGCAGATTCACCTAATTTTTAACTGACTATACAAACAATAAAGATTCAAAATATAAAGATGATGGATTCTTCCTCTGTTGTCAGTTCTTCATTATAGTACACATCTATGTCTTGGACAGAGCCCAAGTGAAGAGTTTGTGAGATTTCATTGCATGAAGCAGTGAAGATGAAGCTGTGTTGTATTTGAGACCACGAGATGTTGAGATATCCATGCTATGAGACATCTGTCATGGACACTTTCATATGAGGAAGGGAAGTAGCAAACATGTGAGATAGATAAGAAGTCCTGGGGGTTCTGTGGAATTTTGACCATATTTTTATAATAAAGCTTTGTGGCATCAGAGACCAGAGCTACCAGTTAACTGACCAAAATATATCATAGAGGGTTGGAAAACTGTGGAAAGATTGGAGACAGGAATTAGTATGGAGGGGCTGAGAGAGGTGCTTTCTCTGTTTTAGATTGAGAAATGGAAGAGATAGGACACACTGATGGCTGATCAACTGCTTCTCTGATCTTTCACGTTCTTACACCCATATCTGACTTCAGATTTTTTCTTAATAAATATTACTTACACCAAGTGCTGTTCGTGAAAACCTTTAATATCAGCACCCAGGGAACAGTTGTAGGCAGATCTTTGTGAGTTTGGGACCATTATGGTCTACAGGAGCTCTTTGCAAAAGAGCCTCCAAAGCCACAGTGAAACCCTGCCTCAAAAACCAAAACAAAAAATAGATTACTTATATTAACACTTTATGAGGTTCCTTAAGAGATATGTTCAGTAAACTAAAAGGGTAATTAAGACTTCCAGGGATAGATTAAATCATAGATTCATATTTTTATATTATATATTTAAATCATAGATTTATATTTTTATCATATATTTATATTCTCAATTGCTACTGAACAAGAAACAACAGCATTAGAAGATATTAGATAAAAAAGAAACTGCTAAAATAAACCAATCTATATAATTTAGAGATACCTTGAGCTCAGAATAAATACCAAAATATGTGTTTCATCAAGGAAGAGTTTTTTGCTTTTGTTTCCATGGGGGGAGGTGGAGGGGATCCCAGTGACCATTGAAAATGATAAAGATTATATTGCAACAAAAGTTTCTTAAACCACAAAGTTGTTCATCAAACAACATTGACATTCAATCGACACGAATTCATAAGACTAACAGATGTCTTTCACTGGATTAAATATAATTTGCCAAACTAGAAATCTGCAAAGGTATGCTGAGGCAGATTTTGTTTTGTCTTTCAAAAAGATAATATTCTCGAATGAAGGAATGTAAAGATCACTGGTGTCGTGGGGTTCTAGTACTGAGTCTGATAGTCAAGAGTATGTGTTTCACTATGTTTGCCTTTTTGGGACAGTTTTAGGTGTCATAGTTGTACTGACTAAGCTTCTTTTACATGTCTAAAAATGTTTATTTACTATTCTCATTACAATCAGTGCTCCGATTCACATATATGTTTGACCACTAATATCAAAAATATAGTAGAATGCCATAGAATTAATGATGGAATGGCTTATCTTAAGGCTCATGTAAATCCAGGAAAAATAATAGTTTAACATGTGCAAGTCACTGTAAACAAAGTTGAGAAGCATTTGCTTCTCAAAATTATAACTGGTGTTAAAAAATTTCCTCACTAGCCTCTCTGTCCAATCCGACAATAATAAACAATGTGTTAGTTATTCTCAAATTGTGTGAAATGAAAGCTGAATACTTCATGTAATTTGTCCCAGGGCCTTAGGTGTACCCCAGCAAAAAAATCATAGACTAATGAATTCTGATGTGAAAACAAACTTAAAATTTGGTGTTTCTCAGTAGGATGGGTTTATTGTTTACTCACACAAAAGGACATATCATACTTCATTGTGGACCTTAATGCATAGAACCTGTGCTAGTCTAAATGTGATAGCCCCCCCATGAGCTCACAGGGAATGGCACTGTTATGAGGTTGGTTTGTTGCTGTAGGTATGGACTTATGGAAGCAAGTGTGTCACTGGGGGTGTGCATTCTGAGATCTTATATATGCTGAAGCCATGAACAGTGTCCCAGACCACTTCCAATTGCCAGTGGTCAAGATCTATAATGATCAGCTCCATCTATAGCTCCATCTCTGCCTGCATTCTACCATGTTGCAGCATGAAGATACTTAATAAATCTTTAAAAATGTAAGCCACCCAATTAAATGTTTTTCCTTTAAAAAAATTAGCGATAGCCAGAGTGTAGTGGTGCATGCCTTTAATCGCAGCACCCAGGATGCAGAGGCATGTGGATCTCTGCTCATTTGAGACCAGTCTGGTCTACAAGAGCCAGTTTCAGGACAGCCTACAAAGCCCCAGAGAAAACCTGTCTCAAAAAATAAAATAAAATATTAGCCATATACATGTTGTCTCTTCACAGCTATAGAAACAAAATCTTGGTCAATAAATGATTCACGACCCTTTAGAGAGGAAATTTGAGAAACCATGACAAATTTCCATTATACAAGATAGTATTATACATAGGCTTGTGAAATTGCTCATCATCTGTTATTAATAGAAAACCTAGTATTCAATTATAGCCATTCTTTATTATGTAACATACAATAACAGCTATTTAACTCATTAACCCCCCCACATACCCCTAGAGCCCAGAGCCCATCCATTTGCCCTTTTTGGGCTCCCTCCTTGCTTCCCTCATGGCTTGCCCCAGTGCCCGCCTACTGCCGCCGCCGAGGCTGCACCCGAATCATCCATTCATCTGTTTATTAATTTATTCATTCATTCGTTCGTTCCTTCGATTTCTTATTCATGGACCCCCAGGCGGGAGTTAGCATGCAGGTGCGGCGAGCTCTTGAATGAACACCCCCATTCATCACCATTCTTGCCCCACCCTACTCGCCAACTCGCCCTTTGTAAACTGCATCACTGACTTGACTGCTGTCACCTGGCTGCAGCCTGCACTCAATTCACAGGAAGGCTCAGCTCTGTGAGTCACTGATTCACTGACTCACTTGTTCATTCACTTGCAAATACAGACTGGGAATTAAGCAGTTCTTAGAGAAGTTTTCCCGCTCCCTGCAGAAAACTCGCCCTGGACTACATTTCCCAGTGTGCCCTGCGCTCCCAAGCAACCACTCTTCCGCCTGCCGGCCTCTGGGCTTTCTTCCCGGGATTTTAGAAGACCTAGGACACAGGTAGGATTTTGTGATTTTTTTAAGGGGTTAGAAGACACGGGATGGAGGAAATGGAGGGCAGGGGATGAAGGGAGGGCAGGGGAGGGAGGGGGCAGTGTAATGAGGAAAGGGAGGCTGTGGAGCGATCTGCTCCATCCCCATGCTGTGTCTCCCACGTGAGCTTTTCCTAATTCATTTTGATTTGATACCATTTGGTTTGCTGCATCGTCAGGGAGGTTCTTTGGTGTGCAGAAACTTTTGAATTATATTCTGGAGGACACGGGAAGTTCTTATGGAGACCAGGAAGGTTTCAGGATCTGCAAATTAGCCTGGGGCCAGTGCTATTGAAATGAATATTGTTGCAGATCTAGAGAAATGATTTTTTCTTGTGTGGGAGGCATGGCCAGGAACCACAATACTGTGTCTTTAAGCACACTCTAACCCTATGGGAGGCGCTCTTGTCACTCAATCCTCACTATCCAATCAGGCCCTCCACGAGACCTGCCAGTCAGAAGAGGTTCAGGGCTCTTCTGCTCACCAGGCTTGACTTTGAAGAGGAGACAGCGGTTTTGTTTGCTGTGGTGCAGTTGCTGCTACAGGGAGCTGAGCTGAGAGCTTCAGTGATCTGGAAAACCACAAAATGGTGAGCTAGGGGATGCTGTCTGCAGATGGGGAGGATCAGATGCTGAGGTGTGGCAGACAGTGTGTTGAGTCCTCCTTGTATCTGTGGGGAGAGTGAGGCCAGATTCCCTGTCTTGGGAAATCCCATTTGGCCCATGTAAATTGTTTGACCTCCGGGGAGGTCTCTCACTAATTTTGCTCTGCAGGCTTAATTTGATCAGAGTATTATGAGCAGGGAGATGGATATAGGAGCAGGTTCCTAGTCAACTTAAAGATTCTTTTTTTTTTTTTTTTTGGATTTTTGGAGGTTTCTGTGTGTAACTTTGGAGCCCATCCTGGCACTCACTCTGTTGACCAGCCTGGCCTTGAACTCACAGAGATCCACCTGTCTCTGCCTCCCAAGTGCTGGGATTAATGGTGTTTGCCACCAATGCCTGGCACAACTACAAAATTCTTGTAGAATATATGGAAATCAGCTTGCCTATCTCAGAGTTGCCTAGTTTTTCCAGTATTTTCTTGACATTCAACACTCTGCATTCAACAACATTTACATGCAATCTCCATTCATCATTAATTTTGTGCAGGTTTTCCAGAGGCGTCTCATTTGTTGGGTAGCAGTGTTCTATTATGCCATAATGTAGGAGAGTAGAATTGTTGATATAAAGGATTTACCAATGCTTTGGAAATAGAATGTCTCCCAAAATAGAATTGAGCTGTGGGAAGAATGAATCTGAAACACCCAAAGATAAGTATAATCTAACCAGCATTGTTTGAATGCTAGGATTTTATACATTTCTTCATCAGGATTGTCCAGAAATTTGGCTCCAAACAATTACAATGTATCTACCCCTGATTTACTCCAAGCCACCAGGCCCATCACCATATCAAAGAACAGGCTTCTCACAAGCTGGACAAGGAGGCATTACAGGGTCCCAAAAAGTTAAATCCCGGTGTCAAAAAATTCTACTTTTTTTCTTGAGAATAAATACAGTTTTGTCAGGTGGGTAATATGATATCAGGTAAGAATTATTTGTAAATAAAACACAGTTGTATTAAGAACTCACCTCATCATGAAAGGCTTTCATTTAAGCCCTCAGCATGGGAGAACTCAGTAGCAGCTTGGGGTTTGGGCTTGAGACCTTTCATTGTGGCCTGATGTTTTGACAATTTTCAGAGCTCCTTTCTAAAATCTGCAATATGTTTTAGAGAGCTGTTAATGGTCTGTTGCCAGGAACATTTGGAACTGTGTCTTCAAATCCTGAGAACCAAATTCTTCCTAGCATATGGAGCTATTGTTTTCTGTCCTAAGGCCACTGTGTCTTAGGTCAGTAATGTTCTTGAGATACTTTGTTTCTGTTGTGTGGAATTGTTTGACTAGTCTCTATCTGAATTTCTCCAATTATATGATATTTTGATGGCTTCATATGATTCTCCCATATACTTCCAACCTCTCACTCAATTTATGTGGTGTACAGGATGTTATTCTTGTCAAGTTAGTCTGGGGCATATCATCTACATTACATCACAAACCTAGCATTTATCTTTGCTACCTTCTACTTGTGCTATCTTTCATATCCCCATGACCTTCACCTCGGGACACTATCTATGAAGAATAACATGTTGTTTCAGATCAATGCTGTACTTAAGAATTTATTTAAAGAATATCCTGGCTATGTGATTGTATTTACTTAACTGCTAGTATCCACTTCTAAGGACTGGAATCTTTCTGATTTGTGGTGTTCATCTTTATAGGAAAAGTATGAGAAACTTTTCTTCTGATCTAATACAAGTCTCTAGTCTCTGGAACACATGGTCATCAAACGTATTTCATGTTTTGAAATAATTTTTGACATTTTAAATGCATCATGTTCACCTTGCATTTTCCGCCTCCAGGCAATGTCAATAATACTCCATTGTTTTCTATTCTTTGGCCTGTTTTTCTTTAACTCAGTTACACAGAAACAACAGTTCCCGTGTGGATGTAACATGTGTTTGCTCTTAGGGTTTCCCAGTTCAGATGCAATGGGTTTCTTGCACAGGATATTAAGTGTCTAATGGAATGTGCACACAAAGGACCCTGTGCTTTGGATGAGGAACAGGGTGTACTATATGAGAAGGAGGAGTTGCTAGTAAAATACAAACTTTTTAGACTAGGGCTCTGTATACTCTGCTCTAAGGGCAGAGCTGGAAGGACTGTGCTATCTGCGTCATTTTTTCTCTGATCACCGAGTAGGGAAGCTGCTAATATGAGTCCTACCAGGTTGGCCTTAGACAATGTAGGTTATCTTGGGGGCAGGTGTTATCAGTCAAAAGTACTAGTGTCAGGTAATTTGTGGGTTCTTGCCATTGTTTCTTCTCCCTTTGCTGAAATGAGTTGTAAGAAAGACCATGAGCTATACCATAGTGAGAGTATGGTGTTCATAGCAGGTCTGGTGAGCTATCATTTCATTTCTTTACTTATTTATTGGCTGCTTGTTTTTCCAGATATGGTTTCACTGTTTAACAGTCATGTCCTAATGGGACTCACCCTGTAGAGCAATCTGGTCTTTAACTCACAGAGATCTTACTGCATTGGCCTCCCTGGTGCAGTTATTAAAGGCATGTGCCACCACGCCGCCACCCAGTAAGCTTTCAATTCTGTTGGAAGTTGAGCAGAACATGAGACAGTGTGTAGTTCTGTTGGTACATATGCTGAGCTGGGCAATGGCCTTTGCCCTCCATGCCTCCCAGTATGGATTTCCTGGGTAATAGGAAACTCTGCATCCCTAGCATGGAGGCGTAAAATTCTTGCAGTATCACTGTCCAGCGTTCACATATGGGCAGTGCTTTTGGTAGCAGTGGGAAGACAGTTAAGAAAAGTGAAGGTCTGCTTTCTGGAAGTTCTGAATATTGTATTCCTTTTCAGGATTGTATTGAAAATATTGCAAATAGTTTAGGAACTTTTAGAAAAATGGTGATGTGGATCGTCTTTTGTGTATACATGATTAGAATGCTTGTAACTTGTTGGTGCCACTAACCACAATGATGTCATTCCATGAAGTTTAGTTCCAGGGCAGAAAAGGAGTTTCTGATGTGCAGAGATTCCTCAATTGTGCATGGTGCTGTGCAGGTAGATTGGGTGGATTCCATGTTGTGTTCCATAGGCCATGGAAATTGGGAGCATTTCTTCCACTTTTTATATTTAAATTAGAAACTAGCTTGTTTTACATGCCAATCACAGTTTCTTCCCCTGTCTTCCCCTGCCCCTTACTGACCCCCTATTTCATCCCCTTTCTGCTCCCCAGGGAATGTCAGGCATCCATGAGTGATTTTGAAACTCTGCCAAATCACTTGGAGCATGGCCTAGAAGCAGCCCAGATTCTCTAAAATGAGAGAGTGTTGCTTTATGTGGAATGGACTCCTAAAGTCCATTTGTATACTAGGGATAAATTCTAATCCACTACAACAGGCCCCATAGATTGCCCTGGCCTCCTAAGTTACCCCCATGTTCAGGGGGCCTGGATCAGTCCTGTGCTGATTTCCCAGCTATCTGTCTCTGGTCCATGAGCTCCCCCTTGTTCAGGTCAGCTGTTTCTGTGGATTTGTCCAATCTTGTATAGACCCCTTTGGTCATCACTCCTCATATCTGAAACTAGATTCCATGAGTGTGGCTCAGTGTTTAGCTCTAGGTGTCTGCTTCTGTTTCCATCAGCTACTGGATGATGGCTTTAGGATGGCAAATAAGGTAGTCATCTATCGCATTATCAGAGAAGGGCATTTAAGGTAAACTCTTGGCTGTTGCTTATAATGTTAGTTAGTTTCATTGTTGTAGATCACTGGACATTTCCCTAATGCCAGTTTTCTCTTTAACATTATAATTGCTGTGTTTATTATGATTTCTCTTTTCTTTCTCTTGTCTATTCTTCCCCTTGACTCCTTCTTTCTGCTTCCTCAATTCCTTCTCTCCCCTCCTCTTCTCCCCTTCTCATTCTCCTAACTCCCTCTCTCCTCCCCCATGATCCCAATTAACTCAGGAGTTCTTGTCCCAATCCTCTTCTCTGGGGGACAATGTATATCTCTCTTAGAATTCTCCCTATTTTTGAGATTCTCTGCCAGTGTGGATTATAAGCTGGTAATCCTTTGTTCCATGTCTAAAATCCATACACAAGTGAGTACATACCTTGATATTTTTTAAACTGGGTACCTCACGCAGAATACTTTCCTCTACTTCCATCCATTTCCCTGTTAATTTTAAGATGCCATTGTTTTTTTCTGCTGAGTAGTTCTCCATTGGGTAAATGTATCATATTTTGTCTATCCATTATTCAGTTTAGGGTCATCTAGGTTGCTTCCACTTTCTGACTATTACAAATAATGCTGCTCTGAACATAGTTCAGCAGATCTCCTTTTTGTATGAATGTGCTTCTTTTGGCTATATGCCTACATGTGGAAATGCTTGATGTTGTGGGAATCAGATTTCCATTTTCCTGAGGAACCACTGTATTTATTTCCAAAGTGGCTGTATGACTTTGAACTGCCACCAGCAGTGGAGGAGTGTTCACCTTTTTCCACGTCAGCATCCAGTTATGCCAACACAAATTGATTAAGATGCTTTATTTTTTCAATTGTATAACTTTAGCTTCATTGTCCCAAATCTTGTGTTCATAGGTATGTGTGTCAATATCATGGATTTCAATTCAATTCCATTGGTCTAGCTGTCTTTTAGATTATTGTTCTTTTTCTTTCTTTTTTATTTTGTTTTTCTTTTTTTTTGTTTTTTCAAGACAGGGTTTCTCTGTTGCTTTGTAGCCTGTCCTGGAACTAGCTCTTCTAGAACCAACTGGTCTCAAACTCACAGAGATCCACCTGCCCCTGCCTCCTGAGTGCTGGGATCAAACACGTGCATCACCACCACCCAGTAAAACTTCATATATTTTCATTAATGTTTTCCAAGATAGGGTTTCTATGTGTAGCGTTGGAGCATATCCTGGCACCCACTCTGTAGTCAACGCAGGCCTCAAATTCCCAGAGACCTGTCTGCCTCTGCCTCCTGAATTCTGGGATTAAAGGAGTGGGCCACCAATGGCTGGCTATAGATTATTTTTATGTTTTTTTTGATTGAGCATAAGTGGCACTGTATTTACTTGAATCAAAGGGAATTACAAAGAGCTGCTTGTCCATAGCAAGAGATCACCTCCATTGTGGAGAGAATGGTAGAGCATGGTGCTTATGGTTTTGGAAGAAATATCAGTAGCTTGAGGGTAAGAAACAAAAGTTCAAGGGGCATGTTGAGGTAATTTTATGAAAGTTGAAAAGTCCATGTTTCTTTAATGTTTTTTATAAATAGAATTATAGGGAGCAGGATAAAATTGGTATGATCACCCTTTTCCTATGGTTTCCTTCATCTTTTGATTAAAGTTGACTATTTCTGCTGCCTTATTTCTTGGCTTTTTCTCATTAACCCTTTCATTCTTTCAAAAATATTTTACATATTTTTGATTGTCGTATCTTTGTGACCTGTATAGACCTCATATTATGTGAATCGGTGTACTGATTTTCTGTAATCTATAATGCTAACCTTATTATATTCATGTCCTTAAAAATGTTGGACGTTCAATAATTTGGCTTCATAAAATTTCTTATGTTATCAGTTCCTGAAGGTTTTGTTTTGGGGGAGGTTGTTGTGGAGAGTGTATTATTATTTTCTTCTTTATCTTAGATGTCTGTTTCTTCCCATTTCCTTGCATACTGGTTTTTCCAGTAATTGATATCTTAGTATTTGTGTCTTTGCTGCTTAAGTGATTTATGTGACTGATACATTGGCTTTGGATTTTAAGACTTTCTCATATATTATTGTCTCTGTCTCTTAATTACCCTCAGATTTCAACATGACAACTTCTAGGGTCAACTGAATAAACCTCAGTTGAGTGTGTTCTTAGATCACAATGTCTGATTTCTTTCTGAAAAAGATTATGTTGACTCATGGTTGATGTGGGAATCATGCCACTGATTTGGCAATGTCTCTGAGCAAGTGGGCCTACACTGCATAAGAGACCTAGCTGAATACAAGACAGTGACAAACCAAAAGAAAAAAAATAAACAAAAAATGGTTCCACTTTTTTTTCTTTGGTGCCTAACTTGTGTTTCTCTCCTGACATCCCAAAAATATAGACACAGGATTAGGGGTAACAACAAAATAATTTCATTACTGGAGTAGCTTTTACTTAGATAATTTAATCACAGCAGCAATGAAGGATGTTGGAATATAAAATGTTACTTCAAAAGTTATTTTTTTGCTCTAATGTATATGGCATTGTTGACTTTTGGAAGAAGTTGACAGTATCAAGACTTTAGATGGTAAAAGCTCTAAATGTTCTCCATAACACTTAATTGGCTGTTGTTTTAGGACATGAAAGATGGGAATGTCAGAATAATGTCAGACCCTGGTGGTAAGTGTCAGAATTTTAGCAGGTAAAAGTCTCTGCAGGGCACCATGCAGTTGGCCTGACCTACGTGCCTTGAGCGATGTGCCATCGGATATTCAGACTAAAGCCCCTGGCTCCTGTGACACAATGTACCTTCCACTTCCTGATGAACTGATGCACTCATTCAGGCAGGGATGCATTAAGGCTAATCTGTATTTCTCTATATGATTTCTTAGTAATGAATGAAGTATGTAAGCTTAAGAAAAATTGTTCTTAGACATTACTCTTGTTTACCCTGTATGACTTGCAATTTTCATATTATCCAGGAAACTACAACTGTATTGATCCTGGAAATTGCCACTAACTTATGTTTCTCATGAAGATATATAACATCTGTTTCCTCTCAATAAAACAGTTATATCCTTGTCTTGCTGTGGCCCTCTAGGCTGAGCCTGGCTTCATTCATTTCTGATTGGGTGATCTTGTCCTGGTAAGTAGGTACAGGTTTTTAGAAGATTTCATTAATAATTTAGCTAGAGTTTATCTGTGTGATATTTTGGCCCCAAATTTCTCTTAATCTCTGCAGGTCACAAGAAAATGAATAAGGCTGAGTTTAAGTGTAATGGGCTAATTTCTTCGACAAAATATTGTTTCTGTTGATGGTTAATACTGTTGTCTCCTTCAGGTCTACAATGAAAAGGACACAAGGAGGAAGCCATAAAAGTCTCTGTTTTGTTAAGAAAAAGAGCATTAGTAGTTTCTTATGGCAATCCATTTATGGGGAAGAGACAATAATTTTCAAGGTTTTTAACAATATTAAAGAAAGGGACCTACTCTTCATTTAAAGCCTGGAAAGGTAGCCCAAGTTTATGACTCTATCCAGCAATGTCTTTACATAATTGAAGGAGTAGGCAAAGTAGTTCCTTGTCTCAGGAGAAACATTATTCAAAAACTGGCAAATTTGGGGCCTTAGGTGTGCCTAAGAAACAATTTCACAGTCCAATAAATTCTGGTGTAAAAACAAACTTAAAATTTAATCTTTCTTAGTAGGATGGCTTCATTGTTTACTCACACAAAAGGATATATCATTCTTCCATGTGAATGTTAATGCATAGTACCTGTGCTAGTCTGAATGTAATTGCCCCCAGAAACTCATTGGGAATGGCACTCTTATGAGGTTGGTTTCCTGTTGTAGGTATGTAATTGTTGAAGCAAGAATGTCACTGGG